>NW_026605479.1:0-25347 GCF_945859685.1 Eupeodes corollae
AAATCGATCAAGACTTCAAAATAGATACTTGACATGTACTAGAAAAAGATACTCCTAATCAAGATCTATCATTATAGATATAGATGAGTCATTTTGGAGCATCCTGAAGGATTTTTGATGTTCTAGACGAAAATCAAATCACACCCAAAACCATCACCTGATCCTTCCCAACCCCCAAAATCGATCAAGACTTCAAAATAGATACTTGACATGTACTAGAAAAAGATACTCCTAATCAAGATCTATCATTATAGATATAGATGAGTCATTTTGGAGCATCCTGAAGGATTTTTGATGTTCTAGACGAAAATCAAATCACACCCAAAACCATCACCTGATCCTTCCCAACCGCCAAAATCGATCAAGACTTCAAAATAGATACTTGACATGTACTAGAAAAAGATACTCCTAATCAAGATCTATCATTATAGATATAGATGAGTCATTTTGGAGCATCCTGAAGGATTTTTGATGTTCTAGACGAAAATCAAATCACACCCAAAACCATCACCTGATCCTTCCCAACCCCCAAAATCGATCAAGACTTCAAAATAGATACTTGACATGTACTAGAAAAAGATACTCCTAATCAAGATCTATCATTATAGATATAGATGAGTCATTTTGGAGCATCCTGAAGGATTTTTGATGTTCTAGACGAAAATCAAATCACACCCAAAACCATCACCTGATCCTTCCCAACCCCCAAAGTCGATCAAGACTTCAAAATAGATACTTGACATGTACTAGAAAAAGATACTCCTAATCAAGATCTATCATTATAGATATAGATGAGTCATTTTGGAGCATCCTGAAGGATTTTTGATGTTCTAGACGAAAATCAAATCACACCCAAAACCATCACCTGATCCTTCCCAACCCCCAAAATCGATCAAGACTTCAAAATAGATACTTGACATGTACTAGAAAAAGATACTCCTAATCAAGATCTATCATCATAGATATAGATGAGTCATTTTGGAGCATCCTGAAGGATTTTTGATGTTCTAGACGAAAATCAAATCACACCCAAAACCATCACCTGATCCTTCCCAACCCCCAAAATCGATCAAGACTTCAAAATAGATACTTGACATGTACTAGAAAAAGATACTCCTAATCAAGATCTATCATTATAGATATAGATGAGTCATTTTGGAGCATCCTGAAGGATTTTTGATGTTCTAGACGAAAATCAAATCACACCCAAAACCATCACCTGATTCTTCCCAACCCCCAAAATCGATCAAGACTTCAAAATAGATACTTGACATGTACTAGAAAAAGATACTCCTAATCAAGATCTATCATTATAGATATAGATGAGTCATTTTGGAGCATCCTGAAGGATTTTTGATGTTCTAGACGAAAATCAAATCACACCCAAAACCATCACCTGATCCTTCCCAACCCCCAAAATCGATCAAGACTTCAAAAAAGATACTTGACATGTACTAGAAAAAGATACTCCTAATCAAGATCTATCATTATAGATATAGATGAGTCATTTTGGAGCATCCTGAAGGATTTTTGATGTTCTAGACGAAAATCAAATCACACCCAAAACCATCACCTGATCCTTCCCAACCCCCAAAATCGATCAAGACTTCAAAATAGATACTTGACATGTACTAGAAAAAGATACTCCTAATCAAGATCTATCATTATAGATATAGATGAGTCATTTTGGAGCATCCTGAAGGATTTTTGATGTTCTAGACGAAAATCAAATCACACCCAAAACCATCACCTGATCCTTTCCAACCCCCAAAATCGATCAAGACTTCAAAATAGATACTTGACATGTACTAGAAAAAGATACTCCTAATCAAGATCTATCATTATAGATATAGATGAGTCATTTTGGAGCATCCTGAAGGATTTTTGATGTTCTAGACGAAAATCAAATCACACCCAAAACCATCACCTGATCCTTCCCAACCCCCAAAATCGATCAAGACTTCAAAATAGATACTTGACATGTACTAGAAAAAGATACTCCTAATCAAGATCTATCATTATAGATATAGATGAGTCATTTTGGAGCATCCTGAAGGATTTTTGATGTTCTAGACGAAAATCAAATCACACCCAAAACCATCACCTGATCCTTCCCAACCCTCAAAATCGATCAAGACTTCAAAATAGATACTTGACATGTACTAGAAAAAGATACTCCTAATCAAGATCTATCATTATAGATATAGATGAGTCATTTTGGAGCATCCTGAAGGATTTTTGATGTTCTAGACGAAAATCAAATCACACCCAAAACCATCACCTGATCCTTCCCAACCCCCAAAATCGATCAAGACTTCAAAATAGATACTTGACATGTACTAGAAAAAGATACTCCTAATCAAGATCTATCATTATAGATATAGATGAGTCATTTTGGAGCATCCTGAAGGATTTTTGATGTTCTAGACGAAAATAAAATCACACCCAAAACCATCACCTGATCCTTCCCAACCCCCAAAATCGATCAAGACTTCAAAATAGATACTTGACATGTACTAGAAAAAGATACTCCTAATCAAGATCTATCATTATAGATATAGATGAGTCATTTTGGAGCATCCTGAAGGATTTTTGATGTTCTAGACGAAAATCAAATCACACCCAAAACCATCACCTGATCCTTCCCAACCCCCAAAATCGATCAAGACTTCAAAATAGATACTTGACATGTACTAGAAAAAGATACTCCTAATCAAGATCTATCATTATAGATATAGATGAGTCATTTTGGAGCATCCTGAAGGATTTTTGATGTTCTAGACGAAAATCAAATCACACCCAAAACCATCGCCTGATCCTTCCCAACCCCCAAAATCGATCAAGACTTCAAAGTAGATACTTGACATGTACTAGAAAAAGATACTCCTAATCAAGATCTATCATTATAGATATAAATGAGTCATTTTGGAGCATCCTGAAGGATTTTTGATGTTCTAGACGAAAATCAAATCACACCCAAAACCATCACCTGATCCTTCCCAACCCCCAAAATCGATCAAGACTTCAAAATAGATACTTGACATGTACTAGAAAAAGATACTCCTAATCAAGATCTATCATTATAAATATAGATGAGTCATTTTGGAGCATCCTGAAGGATTTTTGATGTTCTAGACGAAAATCAAATCACACCCAAAACCATCACCTGATCCTTCCCAACCCCCAAAATCGATCAAGACTTCAAAATAGATACTTGACATGTACTAGAAAAAGATACTCCTAATCAAGATCTATCATTATAGATATAGATGAGTCATTTTGGAGCATCCTGAAGGATTTTTGATGTTCTAGACGAAAATCAAATCACACCCAAAACCATCACCTGATCCTTCCCAACCCCCAAAATCGATCAAGACTTCAAAATAGATACTTGACATGTACTAGAAAAAGATACTCCTAATCAAGATCTATCATTATAGATATAGATGAGTCATTTTGGAGCATCCTGAAGGATTTTTGATGTTCTAGACGAAAATCAAATCACACAAAAAACCATCACCTGATCCTTCCCAACCCCCAAAATCGATCAAGACTTCAAAATAGATACTTGACATGTACTAGAAAAAGATACTCCTAATCGAAATCTATCAATATAGATATAGATGAGTCATTTTGGAGCATCCTGAAGGATTTTTGATGTTCTAGACGAAAATCAAATCACACCCAAAACCATCACCTGATCCTTTCCAACCCCCAAAGTCGATCAAGACTTCAAAATAGATACTTGACATGTACTAGAAAAAGATACTCCTAATCAAGATCTATCATTATAGATATAGATGAGTCATTTTGGAGCATCCTGAAGGATTTTTGATGTTCTAGACGAAAATCAAATCACACCCAAAACCATCACCTGATCCTTCCCAACCCCCAAAATCGATCAAGACTTCAAAATAGATACTTGACATGTACTAGAAAAAGATACTCCTAATCAAGATCTATCATCATAGATATAGATGAGTCATTTTGGAGCATCCTGAAGGATTTTTGATGTTCTAGACGAAAATCAAATCACACCCAAAACCATCACCTGATCCTTCCCAACCCCCAAAATCGATCAAGACTTCAAAATAGATACTTGACATGTACTAGAAAAAGATACTCCTAATTAAGATCTATCATTATAGATATAGATGAGTCATTTTGGAGCATCCTGAAGGATTTTTGATGTTCTAGACGAAAATCAAATCACACCCAAAACCATCACCTGATTTCTCCCAACCCCCAAAATCGATCAAGACTTCAAAATAGATACTTGACATGTACTAGAAAAAGATACTCCTAATCAAGATCTATCATCATAGATATAGATGAGTCATTTTGGAGCATCCTGAAGGATTTTTGATGTTCTAGACGAAAATCAAATCACACCCAAAACCATCACCTGATCCTTCCCAACCCCCAAAATCGATCAAGACTTCAAAATAGATACTTGACATGTACTAGAAAAAGATACTCCTAATCAAGATCTATCATTATAGATATAGATGAGTCATTTTGGAGCATCCTGAAGGATTTTTAATGTTCTAGACGAAAATCAAATCTACCCAAAACCATCACCTGATCCTTCCCAACCCCCAAAATCGATCAAGACTTCAAAATAGATACTTGACATGTACTAGAAAAAGATACTCCTAATCAAGATCTATCATTATAGATATAGATGAGTCATTTTGGAGCATCCTGAAGGATTTTTGATGTTCTAGACGAAAATCAAATCACACCCAAAACCATCACCTGATCCTTTCCAACCCCCAAAATCGATCAAGACTTCAAAATAGATACTTGACATGTACTAGAAAAAGATACTCCTAATCAAGATCTATCATTATAGATATAGATGAGTCATTTTGGAGCATCCTGAAGGATTTTTGATGTTCTAGACGAAAATCAAATCACACCCAAAACCATCACCTGATCCTTCCCAACCCCCAAAATCGATCAAGACTTCAAAATAGATACTTGACATGTACTAGAAAAAGATACTCCTAATCAAGATCTATCATTATAGATATAGATGAGTCATTTTGGAGCATCCTGAAGGATTTTTGATGTTCTAGACGAAAATCAAATCACACCCAAAACCATCACCTGATCCTTCCCAACCCCCAAAATCGATCAAGACTTCAAAATAGATACTTGACATGTACTAGAAAAAGATACTCCTAATCAAGATCTATCATTATAGATATAGATGAGTCATTTTGGAGCATCCTGAAGGATTTTTGATGTTCTAGACGAAAATCAAATCACACCCAAAACCATCACCTGATCCTTCCCAACCCCCAAAATCGATCAAGACTTCAAAATAGATACTTGACATGTACTAGAAAAAGATACTCCTAATCAAGATCTATCATTATAGATATAGATGAGTCATTTTGGAGCATCCTGAAGGATTTTTGATGTTCTAGACGAAAATCAAATCACACCCAAAACCATCACCTGATCCTTCCCAACCCCCAAAATCGATCAAGACTTCAAAATAGATACTTGACATGTACTAGAAAAAGATACTCCTAATCAAGATCTATCATTATAGATATAGATGAGTCATTTTGGAGCATCCTGAAGGATTTTTGATGTTCTAGACGAAAATCAAATCACACCCAAAACCATCACCTGATCCTTCCCAACCCCCAAAATCGATCAAGACTTCAAAATAGATACTTGACATGTACTAGAAAAAGATACTCCTAATCAAGATCTATCATTATAGATATAGATGAGTCATTTTGGAGCATCCTGAAGGATTTTTGATGTTCTAGACGAAAATCAAATCACACCCAAAACCATCACCTGATCCTTCCCAACCCCAAAATCGATCAAGACTTCAAAGTAGATACTTGACATGTACTAGAAAAAGATACTCCTAATCAAGATCTATCATTATAGATATAGATGAGTCATTTTGGAGCATCCTGAAGGATTTTTGATGTTCTAGACGAAAATCAAATCACACCCAAAACCATCACCTGATCCTTCCCAACCCCCAAAATCGATCAAGACTTCAAAATAGATACTTGACATGTACTAGAAAAAGATACTCCTAATCAAGATCTATCATTATAAATATAGATGAGTCATTTTGGAGCATCCTGAAGGATTTTTGATGTTCTAGACGAAAATCAAATCACACCCAAAACCATCACCTGATCCTTCCCAACCCCCAAAATCGATCAAGACTTCAAAATAGATACTTGACATGTACTAGAAAAAGATACTCCTAATCAAGATCTATCATTATAGATATAGATGAGTCATTTTGGAGCATCCTGAAGGATTTTTGATGTTCTAGACGAAAATCAAATCACACCCAAAACCATCACCTGATCCTTCCCAACCCCCAAAATCGATCAAGACTTCAAAATAGATACTTGACATGTACTAGAAAAAGATACTCCTAATCAAGATCTATCATTATAGATATAGATGAGTCATTTTGGAGCATCCTGAAGGATTTTTGATGTTCTAGACGAAAATCAAATCACACAAAAAACCATCACCTGATCCTTCCCAACCCCCAAAATCGATCAAGACTTCAAAATAGATACTTGACATGTACTAGAAAAAGATACTCCTAATCAAGATCTATCAATATAGATATAGATGAGTCATTTTGGAGCATCCTGAAGGATTTTTGATGTTCTAGACGAAAATCAAATCACACCCAAAACCATCACCTGATCCTTCCCAACCCCCAAAATCGATCAAGACTTCAAAATAGATACTTGACATGTACTAGAAAAAGATACTTCTAATCAAGATCTATCATTATAGATATAGATGAGTCATTTTGGAGCTTCCTGAAGGATTTTTGATGTTCTAGACGAAAATCAAATCACACCCAAAACCATCACCTGATCCTTCCCAACCCCCAAAATCGATCAAGACTTCAAAATAGATACTTGACATGTACTAGAAAAAGATACTCCTAATCAAGATCTATTATTATAGATATAGATGAGTCATTTTGGAGCATCCTGAAGGATTTTTGATGTTCTAGACGAAAATCAAATCACACCCAAAACCATCACCTGATCCTTCCCAACCCCCAAAATCGATCAAGACTTCAAAATAGATACTTGACATGTACTAGAAAAAGATACTCCTAATCAAGATCTATCATTATAGATATAGATGAGTCATTTTGGAGCATCCTGAAGGATTTTTGATGTTCTAGACGAAAATCAAATCACACCCAAAACCATCACCTGATCCTTCCCAACCCCCAAAATCGATCAAGACTTCAAAATAGATACTTGACATTTACTAGAAAAAGATACTCCTAATCAAGATCTATCATTATAGATATAGATGAGTCATTTTGGAGCATCCTGAAGGATTTTTGATGTTCTAGACGAAAATCAAATCACACCCAAAACCATCACCTGATCCTTCCCAACCCCCAAAATCGATCAAGACTTCAAAATAGATACTTGATATGTACTAGAAAAAGATACTCCTAATCAAGATCTATCATTATAGATATAGATGAGTCATTTTGGAGCATCCTGAAGGATTTTTGATGTTCTAGACGAAAATCAAATCACACCCAAAACCATCACCTGATCCTTCCCAACCCCCAAAATCGATCAAGACTTCAAAATAGATACTTGACATGTACTAGAAAAAGATACTCCTAATCAAGATCTATCATTATAGATATAGATGAGTCATTTTGGAGCATCCTGAAGGATTTTTGATGTTCTAGACGAAAATCAAATCACACCCAAAACCATCACCTGATCCTTCCCAACCCCCAAAATCGATCAAGACTTCAAAATAGATACTTGACATGTACTAGAAAAAGATACTTCTAATCAAGATCTATCATTATAGATATAGATGAGTCATTTTGGAGCATCCTGAAGGATTTTTGATGTTCTAGACGAAAATCAAATCACACCCAAAACCATCACCTGATCCTTCCCAACCCCCAAAATCGATCAAGACTTCAAAATAGATACTTGATATTTACTAGAAAAAGATACTCCTAATCAAGATCTATCATTATAGATATAGATGAGTCATTTTGGAGCATCCTGAAGGATTTTTGATGTTCTAGACGAAAATCAAATCACACCCAAAACCATCACCTGATCCTTCCCAACCCCCAAAATCGATCAAGACTTCAAAATAGATACTTGACATGTACTAGAAAAAGATACTCCTAATCAAGATCTATCATTATAGATATAGATGAGTCATTTTGGAGCATCCTGAAGGATTTTTGATGTTCTAGACGAAAATCAAATCACACCCAAAACCATCACCTGATCCTTCCCAACCCCCAAAATCGATCAAGACTTCAAAATAGATACTTGACATGTACTAGAAAAAGATACTCCTAATCAAGATCTATCATTATAGATATAGATGAGTCATTTTGGAGCATCCTGAAGGATTTTTGATGTTCTAGACGAAAATCAAATCACACCCAAAACCATCACCTGATCCTTCCCAACCCCCAAAATCGATCAAGACTTCAAAATAGATACTTGACATGTACTAGAAAAAGATACTCCTAATCAAGATCTATCATTATAGATATAGATGAGTCATTTTGGAGCATCCTGAAGGATTTTTGATGTTCTAGACGAAAATCAAATCACACCCAAAACCATCACCTGATCCTTCCCAACCCCCAAAATCGATCAAGACTTCAAAATAGATACTTGACATGTACTAGAAAAAGATACTCCTAATCAAGATCTATCATTATAGATATAGATGAGTCATTTTGGAGCATCCTGAAGGATTTTTGATGTTCTAGACGAAAATCAAATCACACCCAAAACCATCACCTGATCCTTCCCAACCCCCAAAATCGATCAAGACTTCAAAATAGATACTTGACATGTACTAGAAAAAGATACTCCTAATCAAGATCTATCATTATAGATATAGATGAGTCATTTTGGAGCATCCTGAAGGATTTTTGATGTTCTAGACGAAAATCAAATCACACCCAAAACCATCACCTGATCCTTCCCAACCCCCAAAATCGATCAAGACTTCAAAATAGATACTTGACATGTACTAGAAAAAGATACTCCTAATCAAGATCTATCATTATAGATATAGATGAGTCATTTTGGAGCATCCTGAAGGATTTTTGATGTTCTAGACGAAAATCAAATCACACCCAAAACCATCACCTGATCCTTCCCAACCCCCAAAATCGATCAAGACTTCAAAATAGATACTTGACATGTACTAGAAAAAGATACTCCTAATCAAGATCTATCATTATAGATATAGATGAGTCATTTTGGAGCATCCTGAAGGATTTTTGATGTTCTAGACGAAAATCAAATCACACCCAAAACCATCACCTGATCCTTCCCAACCCCCAAAATCGATCAAGACTTCAAAATAGATACTTGACATGTACTAGAAAAAGATACTCCTAATCAAGATCTATCATTATAGATATAGATGAGTCATTTTGGAGCATCCTGAAGGATTTTTGATGTTCTAGACGAAAATCAAATCACACCCAAAACCATCACCTGATCCTTCCCAACCCCCAAAATCGATCAAGACTTCAAAATAGATACTTGACATGTACTAGAAAAAGATACTCCTAATCAAGATCTATCATTATAGATATAGATGAGTCATTTTGGAGCATCCTGAAGGATTTTTGATGTTCTAGACGAAAATCAAATCACACCCAAAACCATCACCTGATTCTTCCCAACCCCCAAAATCGATCAAGACTTCAAAATAGATACTTGACATGTACTAGAAAAAGATACTCCTAATCAAGATCTATCATTATAGATATAGATGAGTCATTTTGGAGCATCCTGAAGGATTTTTGATGTTCTAGACGAAAATCAAATCACACCCAAAACCATCACCTGATCCTTCCCAACCCCCAAAATCGATCAAGACTTCAAAATAGATACTTGACATGTACTAGAAAAAGATACTCCTAATCAAGATCTATCATTATAGATGTAGATGAGTCATTTTGGAGCATCCTGAAGGATTTTTGATGTTCTAGACGAAAATCAAATCACACCCAAAACCATCACCTGATCCTTCCCAACCCCCAAAATCGATCAAGACTTCAAAATAGATACTTGACATGTACTAGAAAAAGATACTCCTAATCAAGATCTATCATTATAGATATAGATGAGTCATTTTGGAGCATCCTGAAGGATTTTTGATGTTCTAGACGAAAATCAAATCACACCCAAAACCATCACCTGATCCTTCCCAACCCCCAAAATCGATCAAGACTTCAAAATAGATACTTGACATGTACTAGAAAAAGATACTCCTAATCAAGATCTATCATTATAGATATAGATGAGTCATTTTGGAGCATCCTGAAGGATTTTTGATGTTCTAGACGAAAATCAAATCACACCCAAAACCATCACCTGATCCTTCCCAACCCCCAAAATCGATCAAGACTTCAAAATAGATACTTGACATGTACTAGAAAAAGATACTCCTAATCAAGATCTATCATTATAGATATAGATGAGTCATTTTGGAGCATCCTGAAGGATTTTTGATGTTCTAGACGAAAATCAAATCACACCCAAAACCATCACCTGATCCTTCCCAACCCCCAAAATCGATCAAGACTTCAAAATAGATACTTGACATGTACTAGAAAAAGATACTCCTAATCAAGATCTATCATTATAGATATAGATGAGTCATTTTGGAGCATCCTGAAGGATTTTTGATGTTCTAGACGAAAATCAAATCACACCCAAAACCATCACCTGATCCTTCCCAACCCCAAAAATCGATCAAGACTTCAAAATAGATACTTGACATGTACTAGAAAAAGATACTCCTAATAAAGATCTATCATTATAGATATAAATGAGTCATTTTGGAGCATCCTAAAGGATTTTTGATGTTCTAGACGAAAATCAAATCACACCCAAAACCATCACCTGATCCTTCCCAACCCCCAAAATCGATCAAGACTTCAAAATAGATACTTGACATGTACTAGAAAAAGATACTCCTAATCAAGATCTATCATTATCGATATAGATGAGTCATTTTGGAGCATCCTGAAGGATTTTTGATGTTCTAGACGAAAATCAAATCACACCCAAAACCATCACCTGATCCTTCCCAACCCCCAAAATCGATCAAGACTTCAAAATAGATACTTGACATGTACTAGAAAAAGATACTCCTAATCAAGATCTATCATTATAGATATAGATGAGTCATTTTGGAGCATCCTGAAGGATTTTTGATGTTCTAGACGAAAATCAAATCACACCCAAAACCATCACCTGATCCTTCCCAACCCCCAAAATCGATCAAGACTTCAAAATAGATACTTGACATGTACTAGAAAAAGATACTCCTAATCAAGATCTATCATTATAGATATAGATGAGTCATTTTGGAGCATCCTAAAGGATTTTTGATGTTCTAGACGAAAATCAAATCACACCCAAAACCATCACCTGACCCTTCCCAACCCCCAAAATCGATCAAGACTTCAAAATAGATACTTGACATGTACTAGAAAAAGATACTCCTAATCAAGATCTATCATTATAGATATAGATGAGTCATTTTGGAGCATCCTGAAGGATTTTTGATGTTCTAGACGAAAATCAAATCACACCCAAAACCATCACCTGATCCTTCCCAACCCCCAAAATCGATCAAGACTTCAAAATAGATACTTGACATGTACTAGAAAAAGATACTCCTAATCAAGATCTATCATTATAGATATAGATGAGTCATTTTGGAGCATCCTGAAGGATTTTTGATGTTCTAGACGAAAATCAAATCACACCCAAAACCATCACCTGATCCTTCCCAACCCCCAAAATCGATCAAGACTTCAAAATAGATACTTGACATGTACTAGAAAAAAATACTCCTAATCAAGATCTATCATTATAGATATAGATGAGTCATTTTGGAGCATCCTGAAGGATTTTTGATGTTCTAGACGAAAATCAAATCACACCCAAAACCATCACCTGATCCTTCCCAACCCCCAAAATCGATCAAGACTTCAAAATAGATACTTGACATGTACTAGAAAAAGATACTCCTAATCAAGATCTATCATTATAGATATAGATGAGTCATTTTGGAGCATCCTGAAGGATTTTTGATGTTCTAGACGAAAATCAAATCACACCCAAAACCATCACCTGATCGTTCCCAACCCCCAAAATCGATCAAGACTTCAAAATAGATACTTGACATGTACTAGAAAAAGATACTCCTAATCAAGATCTATCATTATAGATATAGATGAGTCATTTTTGAGCATCCTGAAGGATTTTTGATGTTCTAGACGAAAATCAAATAACACCTAAAACCATCACCTGATCCTTCCCAACCCCCAAAATCGATCAAGACTTCAAAATAGATACTTGACATGTACTAGAAAAAGATACTCCTAATCAAGATCTATCATTATAGATATAGATGAGTCATTTTGGAGCATCCTGAAGGATTTTTGATGTTCTAGACGAAAATCAAATCACACCCAAAACCATCACCTGATCCATCCCAACCCCCAAAATCGATCAAGACTTCAAAATAGATACTTGACATGTACTAGAAAAAGATACTCCTAATCAAGATCTATCATTATAGATATAGATGAGTCATTTTGGAGCATCCTGAAGGATTTTTGATGTTCTAGACGAAAATCAAATCACACCCAAAACCATCACCTGATCCTTCCCAACCCCCAAAATCGATCAAGACTTCAAAATAGATACTTGACATGTACTAGAAAAAGATACTCCTAATCAAGATCTATTATTATAGATATAGATGAGTCATTTTGGAGCATCCTGAAGGATTTTTGATGTTCTAGACGAAAATCAAATCACACCCAAAACCATCACCTGATCCTTCCCAACCCCCAAAATCGATCAAGACTTCAAAATAGATACTTGACATGTACTAGAAAAAGATACTCCTAATCAAGATCTATCATTATAGATATAGATGAGTCATTTTGGAGCATCCTGAAGGATTTTTGATGTTCTAGACGAAAATCAAATCACACCCAAAACCATCACCTGATCCTTCCCAACCCCCAAAATCGATCAAGACTTCAAAATAGATACTTGACATTTACTAGAAAAAGATACTCCTAATCAAGATCTATCATTATAGATATAGATGAGTCATTTTGGAGCATCCTGAAGGATTTTTGATGTTCTAGACGAAAATCAAATCACACCCAAAACCATCACCTGATCCTTCCCAACCCCCAAAATCGATCAAGACTTCAAAATAGATACTTGATATGTACTAGAAAAAGATACTCCTAATCAAGATCTATCATTATAGATATAGATGAGTCATTTTGGAGCATCCTGAAGGATTTTTGATGTTCTAGACGAAAATCAAATCACACCCAAAACCATCACCTGATCCTTCCCAACCCCCAAAATCGATCAAGACTTCAAAATAGATACTTGACATGTACTAGAAAAAGATACTCCTAATCAAGATCTATCATTATAGATATAGATGAGTCATTTTGGAGCATCCTGAAGGATTTTTGATGTTCTAGACGAAAATCAAATCACACCCAAAACCATCACCTGATCCTTCCCAACCCCCAAAATCGATCAAGACTTCAAAATAGATACTTGATATTTACTAGAAAAAGATACTCCTAATCAAGATCTATCATTATAGATATAGATGAGTCATTTTGGAGCATCCTGAAGGATTTTTGATGTTCTAGACGAAAATCAAATCACACCCAAAACCATCACCTGATCCTTCCCAACCCCCAAAATCGATCAAGACTTCAAAATAGATACTTGACATGTACTAGAAAAAGATACTCCTAATCAAGATCTATCATTATAGATATAGATGAGTCATTTTGGAGCATCCTGAAGGATTTTTGATGTTCTAGACGAAAATCAAATCACACCCAAAACCATCACCTGATCCTTCCCAACCCCCAAAATCGATCAAGACTTCAAAATAGATACTTGACATGTACTAGAAAAAGATACTCCTAATCAAGATCTATCATTATAGATATAGATGAGTCATTTTGGAGCATCCTGAAGGATTTTTGATGTTCTAGACGAAAATCAAATCACACCCAAAACCATCACCTGATCCTTCCCAACCCCCAAAATCGATCAAGACTTCAAAATAGATACTTGACATGTACTAGAAAAAGATACTCCTAATCAAGATCTATCATTATAGATATAGATGAGTCATTTTGGAGCATCCTGAAGGATTTTTGATGTTCTAGACGAAAATCAAATCACACCCAAAACCATCACCTGATCCTTCCCAACCCCCAAAATCGATCAAGACTTCAAAATAGATACTTGACATGTACTAGAAAAAGATACTCCTAATCAAGATCTATCATTATAGATATAGATGAGTCATTTTGGAGCATCCTGAAGGATTTTTGATGTTCTAGACGAAAATCAAATCACACCCAAAACCATCACCTGATCCTTCCCAACCCCCAAAATCGATCAAGACTTCAAAATAGATACTTGACATGTACTAGAAAAAGATACTCCTAATCAAGATCTATCATTATAGATATAGATGAGTCATTTTGGAGCATCCTGAAGGATTTTTGATGTTCTAGACGAAAATCAAATCACACCCAAAACCATCACCTGATCCTTCCCAACCCCCAAAATCGATCAAGACTTCAAAATAGATACTTGACATGTACTAGAAAAAGATACTCCTAATCAAGATCTATCATTATAGATATAGATGAGTCATTTTGGAGCATCCTGAAGGATTTTTGATGTTCTAGACGAAAATCAAATCACACCCAAAACCATCACCTGATCCTTCCCAACCCCCAAAATCGATCAAGACTTCAAAATAGATACTTGACATGTACTAGAAAAAGATACTCCTAATCAAGATCTATCATTATAGATATAGATGAGTCATTTTGGAGCATCCTGAAGGATTTTTGATGTTCTAGACGAAAATCAAATCACACCCAAAACCATCACCTGATTCTTCCCAACCCCCAAAATCGATCAAGACTTCAAAATAGATACTTGACATGTACTAGAAAAAGATACTCCTAATCAAGATCTATCATTATAGATATAGATGAGTCATTTTGGAGCATCCTGAAGGATTTTTGATGTTCTAGACGAAAATCAAATCACACCCAAAACCATCACCTGATCCTTCCCAACCCCCAAAATCGATCAAGACTTCAAAATAGATACTTGACATGTACTAGAAAAAGATACTCCTAATCAAGATCTATCATTATAGATATAGATGAGTCATTTTGGAGCATCCTGAAGGATTTTTGATGTTCTAGACGAAAATCAAATCACACCCAAAACCATCACCTGATCCTTCCCAACCCCCAAAATCGATCAAGACTTCAAAATAGATACTTGACATGTACTAGAAAAAGATACTCCTAATCAAGATCTATCATTATAGATATAGATGAGTCATTTTGGAGCATCCTGAAGGATTTTTGATGTTCTAGACGAAAATCAAATCACACCCAAAACCATCACCTGATCCTTCCCAACCCCCAAAATCGATCAAGACTTCAAAATAGATACTTGACATGTACTAGAAAAAGATACTCCTAATCAAGATCTATCATTATAGATATAGATGAGTCATTTTGGAGCATCCTGAAGGATTTTTGATGTTCTAGACGAAAATCAAATCACACCCAAAACCATCACCTGATCCTTCCCAACCCCCAAAATCGATCAAGACTTCAAAATAGATACTTGACATGTACTAGAAAAAGATACTCCTAATCAAGATCTATCATTATAGATATAGATGAGTCATTTTGGAGCATCCTGAAGGATTTTTGATGTTCTAGACGAAAATCAAATCACACCCAAAACCATCACCTGATCCTTCCCAACCCCCAAAATCGATCAAGACTTCAAAATAGATACTTGACATGTACTAGAAAAAGATACTCCTAATCAAGATCTATCATTATAGATATAGATGAGTCATTTTGGAGCATCCTGAAGGATTTTTGATGTTCTAGACGAAAATCAAATCACACCCAAAACCATCACCTGATCCTTCCCAACCCCAAAAATCGATCAAGACTTCAAAATAGATACTTGACATGTACTAGAAAAAGATACTCCTAATAAAGATCTATCATTATAGATATAAATGAGTCATTTTGGAGCATCCTAAAGGATTTTTGATGTTCTAGACGAAAATCAAATCACACCCAAAACCATCACCTGATCCTTCCCAACCCCCAAAATCGATCAAGACTTCAAAATAGATACTTGACATGTACTAGAAAAAGATACTCCTAATCAAGATCTATCATTATCGATATAGATGAGTCATTTTGGAGCATCCTGAAGGATTTTTGATCTTCTAGACGAAAATCAAATCACACCCAAAACCATCACCTGATCCTTCCCAACCCCCAAAATCGATCAAGACTTCAAAATAGATACTTGACATGTACTAGAAAAAGATACTCCTAATCAAGATCTATCATTATAGATATAGATGAGTCATTTTGGAGCATCCTGAAGGATTTTTGATGTTCTAGACGAAAATCAAATCACACCCAAAACCATCACCTGATCCTTCCCAACCCCCAAAATCGATCAAGACTTCAAAATAGATACTTGACATGTACTAGAAAAAGATACTCCTAATCAAGATCTATCATTATAGATATAGATGAGTCATTTTGGAGCATCCTAAAGGATTTTTGATGTTCTAGACGAAAATCAAATCACACCCAAAACCATCACCTGACCCTTCCCAACCCCCAAAATCGATCAAGACTTCAAAATAGATACTTGACATGTACTAGAAAAAGATACTCCTAATCAAGATCTATCATTATAGATATAGATGAGTCATTTTGGAGCATCCTGAAGGATTTTTGATGTTCTAGACGAAAATCAAATCACACCCAAAACCATCACCTGATCCTTCCCAACCCCCAAAATCGATCAAGACTTCAAAATAGATACTTGACATGTACTAGAAAAAGATACTCCTAATCAAGATCTACCTGATCCTTCCCAACCCCCAAAATCGATCAAGACTTCAAAATAGATACTTGACATGTACTAGAAAAAGATACTCCTAATCAAGATCTATCATTATAGATATAGATGAGTCATTTTGGAGCATCCTGAAGGATTTTTGATGTTCTAGACGAAAATCAAATCACACCCAAAACCATCACCTGATCCTTCCCAACCCCCAAAATCGATCAAGACTTCAAAATAGATACTTGACATGTACTAGAAAAAGATACTCCTAATCAAGATCTATCATTATAGATATAGATGAGTCATTTTGGAGCATCCTGAAGGATTTTTGATGTTCTAGACGAAAATCAAATCACACCCAAAACCATCACCTGATCCTTCCCAACCCCCAAAATCGATCAAGACTTCAAAATAGATACTTGACATGTACTAGAAAAAGATACTCCTAATCAAGATCTATCATTATAGATATAGATGAGTCATTTTGGAGCATCCTGAAGGATTTTTGATGTTCTAGACGAAAATCAAATCACACCCAAAACCATCACCTGATCCTTCCCAACCCCCAAAATCGATCAAGACTTCAAAATAGATACTTGACATGTACTAGAAAAAGATACTCCTAATCAAGATCTATCATTATAGATATAGATGAGTCATTTTGGAGCATCCTGAAGGATTTTTGATGTTCTAGACGAAAATCAAATCACACCCAAAACCATCACCTGATCCTTCCCAACCCCAAAAATCGATCAAGACTTCAAAATAGATACTTGACATGTACTAGAAAAAGATACTCCTAATAAAGATCTATCATTATAGATATAAATGAGTCATTTTGGAGCATCCTAAAGGATTTTTGATGTTCTAGACGAAAATCAAATCACACCCAAAACCATCACCTGATCCTTCCCAACCCCCAAAATCGATCAAGACTTCAAAATAGATACTTGACATGTACTAGAAAAAGATACTCCTAATCAAGATCTATCATTATCGATATAGATGAGTCATTTTGGAGCATCCTGAAGGATTTTTGATGTTCTAGACGAAAATCAAATCACACCCAAAACCATCACCTGATCCTTCCCAACCCCCAAAATCGATCAAGACTTCAAAATAGATACTTGACATGTACTAGAAAAAGATACTCCTAATCAAGATCTATCATTATAGATATAGATGAGTCATTTTGGAGCATCCTGAAGGATTTTTGATGTTCTAGACGAAAATCAAATCACACCCAAAACCATCACCTGATCCTTCCCAACCCCCAAAATCGATCAAGACTTCAAAATAGATACTTGACATGTACTAGAAAAAGATACTCCTAATCAAGATCTATCATTATAGATATAGATGAGTCATTTTGGAGCATCCTAAAGGATTTTTGATGTTCTAGACGAAAATCAAATCACACCCAAAACCATCACCTGACCCTTCCCAACCCCCAAAATCGATCAAGACTTCAAAATAGATACTTGACATGTACTAGAAAAAGATACTCCTAATCAAGATCTATCATTATAGATATAGATGAGTCATTTTGGAGCATCCTGAAGGATTTTTGATGTTCTAGACGAAAATCAAATCACACCCAAAACCATCACCTGATCCTTCCCAACCCCCAAAATCGATCAAGACTTCAAAATAGATACTTGACATGTACTAGAAAAAGATACTCCTAATCAAGATCTATCATTATAGATATAGATGAGTCATTTTGGAGCATCCTGAAGGATTTTTGATGTTCTAGACGAAAATCAAATCACACCCAAAACCATCACCTGATCCTTCCCAACCCCCAAAATCGATCAAGACTTCAAAATAGATACTTGACATGTACTAGAAAAAAATACTCCTAATCAAGATCTATCATTATAGATATAGATGAGTCATTTTGGAGCATCCTGAAGGATTTTTGATGTTCTAGACGAAAATCAAATCACACCCAAAACCATCACCTGATCCTTCCCAACCCCCAAAATCGATCAAGACTTCAAAATAGATACTTGACATGTACTAGAAAAAGATACTCCTAATCAAGATCTATCATTATAGATATAGATGAGTCATTTTGGAGCATCCTGAAGGATTTTTGATGTTCTAGACGAAAATCAAATCACACCCAAAACCATCACCTGATCGTTCCCAACCCCCAAAATCGATCAAGACTTCAAAATAGATACTTGACATGTACTAGAAAAAGATACTCCTAATCTAGATCTATCATTATAGATATAGATGAGTCATTTTTGAGCATTGTGAAGGATTTTTGATGTTCTAGACGAAAATCAAATAACACCTAAAACCATCACCTGATCCTTCCCAACCCCCAAAATCGATCAAGACTTCAAAATAGATACTTGACATGTACTAGAAAAAGATACTCCTAATCAAGATCTATCATTATAGATATAGATGAGTCATTTTGGAGCATCCTGAAGGATTTTTGATGTTCTAGACGAAAATCAAATCACACCCAAAACCATCACCTGATCCATCCCAACCCCCAAAATCGATCAAGACTTCAAAATAGATACTTGACATGTACTAGAAAAAGATACTCCTAATCAAGATCTATCATTATAGATATAGATGAGTCATTTTGGAGCATCCTGAAGGATTTTTGATGTTCTAGACGAAAATCAAATCACACCCAAAACCATCACCTGATCCTTCCCAACCCCCAAAATCGATCAAGACTTCAAAATAGATACTTGACATGTACTAGAAAAAGATACTCCTAATCAAGATCTATCATTATAGATATAGATGAGTCATTTTGGAGCATCCTGAAGGATTTTTGATGTTCTAGACGAAAATCAAATCACACCCAAAACCATCACCTGATCCTTCCCAACCCCCAAAATCGATCAAGACTTCAAAATATTTACTTGACATGTACTAGAAAAAGATACTCCTAATCAAGATCTATCATTATAGATATAGATGAGTCATTTTGGAGCATCCTGAAGGATTTTTGATGTTCTAGACGAAAATCAAATCACACCCAAAACCATCACCTGATCCTTCCCAACCCCCAAAATCGATCAAGACTTCAAAATAGATACTTGACATGTACTAGAAAAAGATACTCCTAATCAAGATCTATCATTATAGATATAGATGAGTCATTTTGGAGCATCCTGAAGGATTGTTGATGTTCTAGACGAAAATCAAATCACACCCAAAACCATCACCTGATCCTTCCCAACCCCCAAAATCGATCAAGACTTCAAAATAGATACTTGACATGTACTAGAAAAAGATACTCCTAATCAAGATCTATCATTATAGATATAGATGAGTCATTTTGGAGCATCCTGAAGGATTTTTGATGTTCTAGACGAAAATCAAATCACACCCAAAACCATCACCTGATCCTTCTCAACCCCCAAAATCGATCAAGACTTCAAAATAGATACTTGACATGTACTAGAAAAAGATACTCCTAATCAAGATCTATCATTATAGATATAGATGAGTCATTTTGGAGCATCCTGAAGGATTTTTGATGTTCTAGACGAAAATCAAATCACACCCAAAACCATCACCTGATCCTTCCCAACCCCCAAAATCGATCAAGACTTCAAAATAGATACTTGACATGTACTAGAAAAAGATACTCCTAATCAAGATCTATCATTATAGATATAGATGAGTCATTTTGGAGCATCCTGAAGGATTTTTGATGTTCTAGACGAAAATCAAATCACACCCAAAACCATCACCTGATCCTTCCCAACCCCCAAAATCGATCAAGACTTCAAAATAGATACTTGACATGTACTAGAAAAAGATACTCCTAATCAAGATCTATCATTATAGATATAGATGAGTCATTTTGGAGCATCCTGAAGGATTTTTGATGTTCTAGACGAAAATCAAATCACACCCAAAACCATCACCTGATCCTTCCCAACCCCCAAAATCGATCAAGACTTCAAAATAGATACTTGACATGTACTAGAAAAAGATACTCCTAATCAAGATCTATCATTATAGATATAGATGAGTCATTTTGGAGCATCCTGAAGGATTTTTGATGTTCTAGACGAAAATCAAATCACACCCAAAACCATCACCTGATCCTTCCCAACCCCCAAAATCGATCAAGACTTCAAAATAGATACTTGACACGTACTAGAAAAAGATACTCCTAATCAAGATCTATCATTATAGATATAGATGAGTCATTTTGGAGCATCCTGAAGGATTTTTGATGTTCTAGACGAAAATCAAATCACACCCAAAACCATCACCTGATCCTTCCCAACCCCCAAAATCGATCAAGACTTCAAAATAGATACTTGACATGTACTAGAAAAAGATACTCCTAATCAAGATCTATCATTATAGATATAGATGAGTCATTTTGGAGCATCCTGAAGGATTTTTGATGTTCTAGACGAAAATCAAATCACACCCAAAACCATCACCTGATCCTTCCCAACCCCCAAAATCGATCAAGACTTCAAAATAGATACTTGACATGTACTAGAAAAAGATACTCCTAATCAAGATCTATCATTATAGATATAGATGAGTCATTTTGGAGCATCCTGAAGGATTTTTGATGTTCTAGACGAAAATCAAATCACACCCAAAACCATCACCTGATCCTTCCCAACCCCCAAAATCGATCAAGACTTCAAAATAGATACTTGACATGTACTAGAAAAAGATACTCCTAATCAAGATCTATCATTATAGATATAGATGAGTCATTTTGTGAGCATCCTGAAGGATCTTTGATGTTCTAGACGAAAATCAAATCACACCCAAAACCATCACCTGATCCTTCCCAACCCCCAAAATCGATCAAGACTTCAAAATAGATACTTGACATGTACTAGAAAAAGATACTCCTAATCAAGATCTATCATTATAGATATAGATGAGTCATTTTGGAGCATCCTGAAGGATTTTTGATGTTCTAGACGAAAATCAAATCACACCCAAAACCATCACCTGATCCTTCCCAACCCCCAAAATCGATCAAGACTTCAAAATAGATACTTGACATGTACTAGAAAAAGATACTCCTAATCAAGATCTATCATTATAGATATAGATGAGTCATTTTGGAGCATCCTGAAGGATTTTTGATGTTCTAGACGAAAATCAAATCACACCCAAAACCATCACCTGATCCTTCCCAACCCCCAAAATCGATTAAGACTTCAAAATAGATACTTGACATGTACTAGAAAAAGATACTCCTAATCAAGATCTATCATTATAGATATAGATGAGTCATTTTGGAGCATCCTGAAGGATTTTTGATGTTCTAGACGAAAATCAAATCACACCCAAAACCATCACCTGATCCTTCCCAACCCCCAAAATCGATCAAGACTTCAAAATAGATACTTGACATGTACTAGAAAAAGATACTCCTAATCAAGATCTATCATTATAGATATAGATGAGTCATTTTGGAGCATCCTGAAGGATTTTTGATGTTCTAGACGAAAATCAAATCACACCCAAAACCATCACCTGATCCTTCCCAACCCCCAAAATCGATCAAGACTTCAAAATAGATACTTGACATGTACTAGAAAAAGATACTCCTAATCAAGATCTATCATTATAGATATAGATGAGTCATTTTGGAGCATCCTGAAGGATTTTTGATGTTCTAGACGAAAATCAAATCACACCCAAAACCATCACCTGATCCTTCCCAACCCCCAAAATCGATCAAGACTTCAAAATAGATACTTGACATGTACTAGAAAAAGATACTCCTAATCAAGATCTATCATTATAGATATAGATGAGTCATTTTGGAGCATCCTGAAGGATTTTTGATGTTCTAGACGAAAATCAAATCACACCCAAAACCATCACCTGATCCTTCCCAACCCCCAAAATCGATCAAGACTTCAAAATAGATACTTGATATGTACTAGAAAAAGATACTCCTAATCAAGATCTATCATTATAGATATAGATGAGTCATTTTGGAGCATCCTGAAGGATTTTTGATGTTCTAGACGAAAATCAAATCACACCCAAAACCATCACCTGATCCTTCCCAACCCCCAAAATCGATCAAGACTTCAAAATAGATACTTGACATGTACTAGAAAAAGATACTCCTAATCAAGATCTATCATTATAGATATAGATGAGTCATTTTGGAGCATCCTGAAGGATTTTTGATGTTCTAGACGAAAATCAAATCACTCCCAAAACCATCACCTGATCCTTCCCAACCCCCAAAATCGATCAAGACTTCAAAATAGATACTTGACATGTACTAGAAAAAGATACTCCTAATCAAGATCTATCATTATAGATATAGATGAGTCATTTTGGAGCATCCTGAAGGATTTTTGATGTTCTAGACGAAAATCAAATCACACCCAAAACCATCACCTGATCCTTCCCAACCCCCAAAATCGATCAAGACTTCAAAATAGATACTTGACATGTACTAGAAAAAGATACTCCTAATCAAGATCTATCATTATAGATATAGATGAGTCATTTTGGAGCATCCTGAAGGATTTTTGATGTTCTAGACGAAAATCAAATCACACCCAAAACCATCACCTGATCCTTCCCAACCCCCAAAATCGATCAAGACTTCAAAATAGATACTTGACATGTACTAGAAAAATATACTCCTAATCAAGATCTATCATTATAGATATAGATGAGTCATTTTGGAGCATCCTGAAGGATTTTTGATGTTCTAGACGAAAATCAAATCACACCCAAAGCCATCACCTGATCCTTCCCAACCCCCAAAATCGATCAAGACTTCAAAATAGATACTTGACATGTACTAGAAAAAGATACTCCTAATCAAGATCTATCATTATAGATATAGATGAGTCATTTTGGAGCATCCTGAAGGATTTTTGATGTTCTAGACGAAAATCAAATCACACCCAAAACCATCACCTGATCCTTCCCAACCCCCAAAATCGATCAAGACTTCAAAATAGATACTTGACATGTACTAGAAAAAGATACTCCTAATCAAGATCTATCATTATAGATATAGATGAGTCATTTTGGAGCATCCTGAAGGATTTTTGATGTTCTAGACGAAAATCAAATCACACCCAAAACCATCACCTGATCCTTCCCAACCCCCAAAATCGATCAAGACTTCAAAATAGATACTTGACATGTACTAGAAAAAGATACTCCTAATCAAGATCTATCATTATAGATATAGATGAGTCATTTTGGAGCATCCTGAAGGATTTTTGATGTTCTAGACGAAAATCAAATCACACCCAAAACCATCACCTGATCCTTCCCAACCCCCAAAATCGATTAAGACTTCAAAATAGATACTTGACATGTACTAGAAAAAGATACTCCTAATCAAGATCTATCATTATAGATATAGATGAGTCATTTTGGAGCATCCTGAAGGATTTTTGATGTTCTAGACGAAAATCAAATCACACCCAAAACCATCACCTGATCCTTCCCAACCCCCAAAATCGATCAAGACTTCAAAATAGATACTTGACATGTACTAGAAAAAGATACTCCTAATCAAGATCTATCATTATAGATATAGATGAGTCATTTTGGAGCATCCTGAAGGATTTTTGATGTTCTAGACGAAAATCAAATCACACCCAAAACGATCACCTGATCCTTCCCAACTCCCAGAATCGATCAAGACTTCAAAATAGATACTTGACATGTACTAGAAAAAGATACTCCTAATCAAGATCTATCATTATAGATATAGATGAGTCATTTTGGAGCATCCTGAAGGATTTTTGATGTTCTAGACGAAAATCAAATCACACCCAAAACCATCACCTGATCCTTCCCAACCCCCAAAATCGATCAAGACTTCAAAATAGATACTTGACATGTACTAGAAAAAGATAGTCCTAATCAAGATCTATCATTATAGATATAGATGAGTCATTTTGGAGCATCCCTGAAGGATTTTTAATGTTCTAGACGAAAATCAAATCACACCCAAAACCATCACATGATCCTTCCCAACCCCCAAAATC
This sequence comes from Eupeodes corollae, assembly GCF_945859685.1. Taxonomy (NCBI): domain Eukaryota; kingdom Metazoa; phylum Arthropoda; class Insecta; order Diptera; family Syrphidae; genus Eupeodes; species Eupeodes corollae. Next base: position 25,052 of record NW_026605479.1, read on the forward strand.
GATCAAGACTTCAAAATAGATACTTGACATGTACTAGAAAAAGATACTCCTAATCAAGATCTATCATTATAGATATAGATGAGTCATTTTGGAGCATCCTGAAGGATTTTTGATGTTCTAGACGAAAATCAAATCACACCCAAAACCATCACCTGATCCTTCCCAACCCCCAAAATCGATCAAGACTTCAAAATAGATACGTGACATGTACTAGAAAAAGATACTCCTAATCAAGATCTATCATTATAGATATAGATGAGTCATTTTGGAGCATCCTGAAGGATTTTTGATGTTCT
>NW_026605480.1:0-28541 GCF_945859685.1 Eupeodes corollae
CGGACATTGGCCTAAGGGAGTTCATGCAGAGAAGTTGGGTATCTCTGACAACACCTTTTGCCGTAGTTGTAGTGACCAAAGACAAAGTGAAACGATAATCCATTTCCTCTGCAAATGTCCTGCTTTGGCAAAAACTAGAATGAAATGCTTTGGAAAAGCATTCTTTCACGAACTCGATGAGCTATCTGAGACAAAGATTAGAGACCTAATCTTTTTTCTCAATGCGACAAAATGGATCTAACATAATCGCTATGAAGCTTCTCTATATCCCTTTTTATCAAAGGTCAAACGAGTTTTTGGTATCAAAACGGCGCGGCGCACTACAGCGCTAATTGGATCTCAGGCTAGGTTGCCTTGAGATCGTCATTTCTAGCTAGCTACCTAGGCTTCAAACTTATTTTATCTTATGAGAAATATTGTTCTCAATATTCTAAAAAATGTTGAGAAAAATCGAATTGACAGTTTTTCTTACAAAAAATAAAAACCTTACAAAATTTAATAAAAGTTGGTAAAAATTGATTTTCGACTCAAATATATTTCAAAAATTGTAGATATGGATTTAAACTACTTTTATCTTTCAAAACACATTGTGGTTAACATTCAGTAAAATTGCTACTAATTCGACTCAAATATCTTTTTAAAATTTTAAAATATTGGCTTTAAGCTAATTTTATCTTATAAGAAATATTGTTTTCAACATTCGATAAAATTTTGAAAAAAATCGAATTGACAGTTTTTTTACCAAAAAATAAAACTCTAAAAAAAACAATACTAAAACTTGGTAAAAAATTACGTTCGACTCAAATAGATTTTCAAAAATGAAAAATATTGGCTTCAAACTTATTTTATTTCACAGAAAATATTGTTTTCTATATTCAGTAATTTTTGTATAAAAATCCAACAGTCCGTTTTTTCATAAAAAATAAAATCTACAAAAAATAGTACGCAAATTTGGTAAAAATTGATACGAGTACATTATAGACAAACTTTTAGGCAAAACAAATCGACAGACGGGGTGGGAAGTTAGCAGCGTGGGTCGCATCCCAGCCTCTTTATTTTTAAGTATCGGTGTTTAATCTTAATTTTGATTGTTAAAAAGACTCCAAGTTATCTATGCATTAGACTTAATTATTGTTTCTAATTGCACCCGCAATTTTTTGTTCATAAGGTCAGACTGTGGAACAATCTTCCAAATCATAATGGTGTCTAGTAAACAGAAAGTTCCAAAATATTTGTTTTTCATATTTCTCAAACTTGAACTGAAATACACTTTTGATATACTCATTTTTATTTCCTTTCAAGAGACTTTTAATTTATTTTCAACATATTTTGAAATCTTCTCTAATTTTGTAAGCTATGCATATAAATCTCCTTAGCGCTTTTGCAATGTCTTATATGAGCATAAATTGATCTTTCAACAAGCAATATAAGCTCCTATTTTGCGTTAAAGAGCTTCGTTGCATCCTTTTCACTACCATCAGAAACAGCCTTCCAAAGTCCTTTCATTTGGAAATAAGCTTCAGCGGAAAATTTCCAGTCTTCGAAGATTTCGCTTCCCCGAAGCTTTTCAATACTGAATTTCGTTTCAGACATCTTTGATCAATACAAATTTCCATAACCTGATGTTTTAAGATTCTGAACAGTAATAATATTTATTTTCAATACATCAAACGTATACAAATTAGTACAATTTGATAACGATAAAATAAACTAGTATTTAAAAACAAAGTATCAAATCTCAACTTTCAACATAACATTTGAAGAAGATCATAAGCTGTTTTTTTTTTTGTTACTTAAATTACAAAGCCTTTTATTAAACCATGCAGGTTTTGAGTTAATGCGAAGTTTAGTTTTAGGCACAACTCACTATGTTTTGAAAATTAGTTTTTTTATAATTGAATATAAAATCATTATTATTATTATTACATATAGAAAAGGTATACGAAAAATGCAAAATTATTAGAAAAAGCAAAATGGCGAACAGAGTTTTGAACTATCGGAAATAAACATTGAATAACTTGTATTTCTAATTCTTCATCAACAAAAACAAGATCTAAATTTTTTGCAGTTAGTAATTTAAATTCATTAATTGTGTTTAAAAGTAATTGAAAAAGTGTATTGAGCAGCTTCTAGTTCAATGAATTTATTCATTTATTCAAAATTCAATCTCAAATACTATAATACATTTTAATACAAACAAAATTGTTTAAAAACCACAAACTCAAGGAATGAGCTTTCAAACTTGTGCACACATTTCCGTAAAACTTCAGTTATGTAACAAAATAAAAAGTTCGATCGATACGACCCTAAATACTTTGTCTGCATATCTGTCTATCTGTCTGTCTGTGAATGTCTACTTTGGCATCACTGACAACCGTGTGATAAAAGTAAAAATGGTTTCTTTCACTTGCATCACAGCATCAACCAACAGCCCTCCCCTCTAAATGCTACTGCACAAAATGCAACAACTGTAACTGTGTATACTTTCACGATGCAGCCGCTAGACGTCGTTGCCGTCGTCGCGTCGTTCGTTGTTTCAAATAAATCAATGTCTGGAAAATTTTTCTGTTTTTCCAAAGTCTGGCCTGGATAGGTTTTTGTTGTGTATAAATACACAAAACAGCAGCGGAACTTTTAATGGAGTTTTTGTGTTAACACCTCGGTCCTTATCTCCGCCAAGGATCTCAACAAGGAATATGGCGAAAACAGAACAAACCATCAGCAAAAAAAAACAAGAAACTTTTATCCCCAACAGACCATCATCGCATCGCATCCTTCCGAATAAAAGCGAGGTGCGTAGCCGACCCGTACAGCGAGCGTAGATTATACAAGTTTACATCAGTTAAGTTTTAGCAAAAGAAAATTGCAACCAGAAGCTGAAATCTGTATCTCTCAGGAACCCGATAAATGTTCCTCTACATCTGATGCAACAGTATCTACCTATCTACTTCTTACCTTTCTCGCCGCTCTACCGACCGACAAGACGCGGACGCGACGACGACGATGAGATTGTAATTATCGTATGTACGCTATTTGGGTGGGCTTTCCACAAGGCCTGGGCCTTTTCTTCTGGAAGAACATATCAGCACCATCAGCAGAAGCTTCGTACTATTTTATGCGTATTGAAATAGATACTCCTCATTCCTCTGTTGTTCCACTGATGTTCGGGATATTTGGGAGCAACCAGATGAATGACCGTCCAATAGGCCTATAAATGAGGCTAACAAGGCGGAGCAGGATCACAAAAAGCAACATACACTCAGCAAGAAAAAAACTTAGAAATCGTTCCGGTAACCTGTCTTGCTGGGAAAAATAATTACAGCTCTCTATCTAATGGAAGCTCGTACGTATCGTTGTACAAACATAATATGCCGTCTACGTTCGTCGTCGTGTATATTTTGTTGTAGCCTACCGTCTACCGTTCGTTGGGTCTTTGGGCGAATAGGAGTGTAGTGAGCTTGGTCGGTCGAAAGATACATGGTGCTAAATGATGTAGTACGACGCTAAAAACACGAGCGAGAATGTTCCCGTGATCTGTCTTCGCATAAATCTTTTGATTCCAAGCCTAGGAAGTCGACGATGTATGTACCTAGGAGTATGTATAAAGGTTCAAGGCGGGCTATGCTAAGTTGCTGCTATTATACGGAGGTAGTTGCTCCTCATCCCATTTGTTCTGGTTAAGTGATTTCTTGAATCAACCCAATAGTTGATTGGGGGAGGGTTGGGTTGGATTGGTTAGGTTTGATGTGGTGCTGTCGTTGGTGGCTCCTGATGCTTTTGTTGTTTAGACCCACTCATATGGTGGTCGATGATGGCGATGGTGATGGTTGATGGAACACCCTGCCATCACCGTCCAACTTCTTCATCATCGTCCTTTATAGGTCCTTTGCCAGCATTTCAAGATGTTGATCGATTGGGGTAATGCATATAAAGTATTCTTCTTGGTCCCATTTTTTTGTTTCTTCTTTTTTCTTTTCTACAAAATGAATTAGTGGAGAGTATGAAGGTACATCGTATCGTCTACAATTGGGGTGGTAAATCTCTCTTGGGATCAAAAAAGACTTCTCATTTTGTCCGCTGATGGAATGGGGAACAGAGTTGTATTAATTAGTGGCAGTGGCAGTGGCATCAGAATAGAAAACGAAACATGTTGTGTGTTTGTTGTATACAAGCGTGTGTAACATGATTAGGAAGTGATTGGTGTTACCCTGATGGACGCAAATGCTTTCAATTATTTATAGAACATTGAATGTTTAAGTTAGCTTTATGTAGGTATAGGTGTAGGTGTACTGGACGTACATAGGTTGGTAAGGTACATCGGACATCACAAATGGATTTTTCAAGGCAAAACACCAATCGATTTAGATTAATTAATCAAATTGAGTGCGAGTCCTTGTTTTGTACCTACATATGTACATTTTGTGTTGTTATATTAATTGAAATAAAGACTTTTTTTGCAAAGTGAAAACAAGGTGGGACAAAAGGTGATATAGACGTTCTTAACACTTAATTGAAAAGGGTGCGAAATTCTTACCAAGTTATGAATGTTATTGAAGACAAGTTTTTGGGGTAAGAAAACTGGAAAGGAATAGCAAGGCACTTGTTTCTCATATAAAGTTGCATGACGGTTTTCAGTAGGCCTTTTTATTTAAAGGCTTGATATGTCATTATGTATGGAACTCGATTTCTTTTGCATGGTCACCACGGGCCCACTTGCAGAAGTCCATACGCTGAAACTAATTTTCGACAGTTTTCAAGCATAAATCGGCCGATAATGTTGCAATTTCATTTTCGATATTTGTACGAAGTTCATCAATCGTTGGTGGCTTCTTTGCATAGACCATGGACTTGATACAAAGCTAGGAAGGGAAGACATGATTGGTTTAAAAATCGGGATAAACAGCCTGCACGACAACACTTCCGACAAGATCCAATTAAAGAAGCAGCCTCTGATGTGCTGGGTTTCAAGCAACCACCATCAAGGAACCCCTGGTTTGATGGTGGTTTGAAAAAGAGAGGGCATGAGAAGCGTGCGGTCGAAGATGTTGAGAGGTTTAAATGCAGGCATGAAGTTCGAAAGTTTTATGAACAGGTGAAACGAAATTCAGTGGTACATGAACCTAAAGCCGAAGTCTGCACTGACGAAAGTGGAAACATTATAGTGGAACCGCAGTCAATGCTGAGGATATGGATGGACCACTTCTGCAGACTGTATAACGGCGACTACGAACCGAATTTCGCTGTCAGGCAGGATGATCCATTCAACATAGACGACGAAAGCCAACAATCCCGTCATCCCGACTTAGACGAAGTAAAGATTGCCATATCTAAGCTGAAGTCTAAAAAAGCCGCTGGAGCGGATGGCTTGAATGCCGAGCCCTTTAAAGCAGCTGGAGATAAGTTGGTTAGGAGCATGCACCAACTAATCTGTAAGATATGGTTGAAAGAAAGCATCCCCGATGAATGGAACCTCAGTATTGTTTGCCCGATCCTGAAAAAAGGAGGCCCTCTAAACTGCACCAACTATAGAGGAATCAGTCTACTTATAATCGCCTATAAAATCTTCTCTTCCGTAATATGGGAACGTCTAAAGCCCATCGTCAACAACCTGATAGGTCCTCATCAGTGTGGTTTTAGACCAGAAAAGTCCACAGTTGATCAAATATTGACATTACCGCCGATCCTGGAAAAAACCCAAGAACACCAAATCGACATCCACCCTCTTTTCATCGATTTCAAGGCCGCATATGACAGCATACAGGGACGAGCTGTATAGAGCCTTGTCTAGTTTTGGCAAACTCGTCCGTTTGTGCAGGATGACCATGGAGAATTCACGCTACTCCATAAAGGTTAGAAACAACTTAACAGAACCTTTCGATGTCAAAAAAAGTTTTCGACAAGGTGATGCGCGTTCATGTGATTATTTAACATAGTGCTTGAAAAGATAGTGCAGAGCACACACGTCAACAATAGAGGCACTATCTTTTAAAAGTCTGTCCAACTGCTAGCATATGCTGATGACATTGATTTAATCGGAAAAACTCAGCGTGATGTCAATGGGGCTTTTGTGAGTATTGAGGCAGAGGCGGCAAAAATGTTATTAACGGTTAATGAGTTCAAAGCAAAGTACATGCTGTCGTCAAGAAAGGACATACAACACCGACGTCTTGTTTCTTTGGACTAAGAAAGCAATTGAGTGGTAAGGGCCTCTCTCGAAAGATCAAAGTGTTGCTATACAAGACCCTTATCATCCCCGTCCTGCTTTACAGTGCAGAAGCATGGACTATGAAAAAGCGGATGAAAGCACCTTGCCGAGCTGTACGGGCTGTACAGCGAAGTAGCCAGAAGGGTAAAAGTCCAACGACTAAGGTGGCTGGGTTGCGTAGAGCGCATGGAAACCAATGCTCCGGCCTAGAAAATCTTTGAATCCACACCCACAGAACAGCACAGTAGAGGAAGACAGCGGATCATGTGCAACGCACAAGTGGAAAGTGACCTCACCCATACTTGGAGCTCGAAACTGGAGACATCTAGCTAGGGATAGAGCTAAATGTGTGAGAAACACATTTGAGCTTTCTGGAACTGAAGCCTACAACAGCATTATTCTCAGCACTACAAGTGCTTGTGGGTTCAAATTTGTCCACTAGACGCTCAATTGTTGATCTGCTAGGACGATTATGACCACCATAAATTGGTCGTAGCGCTCTTAACGTTGATGCAAAATTTTTATTACTTCTACTTGTTGTTGGATTCTGTATCTTTCCATCATGAGATGGCAAACCTTACTGAAGAGAGATGTCAAAAGAGGGGCATACAATAATATGGCGTCGTTCGCTGGCTCTTTGTCACTCTACTATTATAGCGTCAAGAAAACACTTCCTTTTGTCACACAGCAAACAAAATAATTCGATGGCCGGATTTTATCATAGTGGCGATGTCAATTTGCCGCCAGGAACATGTGATTTGACACCGTTGGACTACTTTCAGCAGGTTATAACAATTCAAGAGCTAAATGATGAAATAATTCGGCACATAAACGGCAAAGAACCTCAGTTATGCCTTAATGTCATTGAGAATTTGGAATATGGGATAGAGGTGCGCCGCTGGCCGCCGAGTTTGTTGCCATTTGGCCGATATTTTTTTGTTACACATATAACTAACTCATTGAAAAATTGTGATAAAGTATTTAGTACAGACTTAGAACTGAAGGCTTATCAACTTCAGTTAACATAAGAACTCAAGTTTGTCTACCACCAGAAATGTGGTAAATATCTTTGACGATTCGGATGTTAAAATGCACCGAAATAATACGGATTTTTATTGAAAAATCGTCTTCACTTTCATCTCGGAGCTTAAGTTTAAATGATGAATTTAATTAATTGCTTGGAAGATTCCTTATACTTTCTGAAAAGCTACTCTATCAACGTGTCAATGTTTGGTTCTAGTTGTGGTCTTGAGTAGCAGCGTGAAACTTACTTTTTGAAAATGATGACGGTGGAATTATAATTAATCATTACATATTAAAAGATATTGATGTCGACAAAGGTTATTGTCAAGAACACAGCACGGCACTATGTGCCATACAAGCATCGAAACAATCGAATTCTGCAAGGCAAAATCATTTATGTAGGTTAATGTGAAAATAAGGTCCATGCTCCACAATCAATTTATTAAAGACCTTAAAGATGTTAATCAAAAAGTCATCTAGAACATAGAACTGCAAATGTAAGTATTGGTAATGTAAAATTACGAAAAATCCCTTCTGTCATATCGTAATATGTTTTCCCCAAAAGCCTAACAATCCACTAAACAAAAAAAAATTAAAAACAAAATAATTTGTCATAAATCTTTAATGATCTGTAAAATTTCTTTTCTAACCTTGCCCTCTAGAAATTTAGACAATGCTATCTTCCCATGTCAATCTGTTTGTTTTATAAGTTGAAAAACTAATCTAAGTCTTATCTTTTGTGAAATGTATCTCATTCCTTTCCAATAAAATTATAAACAAAAAAAAAACTTCTTCAACATTTTCCAAATCACAACTTGATCCCGCTATATTACTCGTTAATCAGACTAATTACCATTCCCAATCTTAAATCTTCAATCTCTGTTGTTCCATCGCATCGCATTGTACTTTATAACCCCGGACAGTATAAAAATACAAAAAAAAGGTTAATAAATTCGTATATTTTCCAACCCATAGAAAAGACTGAACATTTAAATTATCGCTGGATTCTCCTTCTGGTGTCGAGCAATAAAACATGAAGTAAAATTTGTTAACATCTCTACAAATTTTCTACCACTGCTCCGTTGTTGGCTGCTGCCAACATCACTTACAGCAACAACAACTCTTGCACCATCAGTCACATCTATAAATCAGTAATTAAAAGCGTCCAACGTTGAGAATCCCAAAGAAGAAAAAATAATAATACTAATCGGGGGCGAATGCAACAACAGAGTTCAGGGTCCATCGCTCCCTTGGGAGATGAACATCCAACAACTGACAACACCATCATTCTGATTCATCGCAGTGATTCTGGGAAACGACAATAAAACACCAAAAGGCTTAGAACTTTTTAGTTTTCCCAAAAAAACTGAATTTCAGAAGAAAATTGATGTAGCATGCAGCAAAAGACCAGAAGTAAGACACTGACTTGAAAAACAAACTATCATCAGCACTACAACAACAAAAACAAATAAATATAAAATAAGATATTCTCATCCTGATGCTGCTCTCTTAATTCTTAATAGGACCGAACCGAACCGAAATGAGATGCATAGTGAAATGGGAGACAACTGTCATCGCGTTATCTGTGGAATGTAATCTCCTTAAAACACTCCACTTGAAGCCTTGGGCTAGGCGTAGTATTATAGCATTGCTATCCCCAGCAGTCCGTGGCGACGGTAGTGGCGAGGCACCCTCCAAGAAACGCGTTGATCTTCTTCGAGATGAAAGTTGGTCGTTGACATAGACATATGTTTTCTCACCAAGCAAGGGACCGTCTATATGTTAATCTAGGAAGATTAAAATAGTCTCCGATTCCGTTTCCTTAAAATCCTGTTGTTCTATGATTATTTCGATGATAAACCTTGCTTATTGTGATAATTTATGATGGCGTATAATTAGAGACTCAACTTATAGTATGGTTATTGGGAACTAAGAAGACGGAAGAGAGGTTCAACGGCTTGTTTCACAGAGCCTTATTGTTGAAATACTTATGTTTTTAATTTTCAGATATAAATTCGTCAAAAAACTACATTAAAGCAGTGTATTTAAACATGGTTCAAACAAATGTTTTAAATTTTTAGTTGGCACTACTATCACTATCAATAAATGCATTAGTTTTTGACATATGGCACTTTACAATATTGAAATAAGGTACATTTTTAGCAGTTGGTCATTTCCACATTAACCAACTGAAATAGGGCCAAATTATTATTATGAAAAAATAATACCAACTTATTTTAGGTATATGAGTCTCCTGAGTGGTAAAAATTATTCAAAAAGATTGACGAAGCGTTGAAAACTTCACAGAAAAAAAAGTTGTTATGTTCCTAATGGTCGATAGTCAACTTGAAATTTGGCCAAATTGTCACATTGATCACCAAAATAGTCAATATGACAACCTCATTTTAATAAAGAGGATGGGATACGACCACACCGATAACTTCAAATCCCGTCTGTCGATTTGTCTTGATTAAAAGTTTGTAGGTTTTCGTGTTGGTTTAAAATATTGTCAGTTGAATTATTCTTTAAAATTTTAAAATTACCAACAACATTTTTCATTATAAAGAAATAGTTTAGTTTGAAAATCTAGTTAACTTCCCATAGGAAGTAATTGTAATGGGTCCGATTTGTCAAATTGAAAATTTTGACATTTCTGGACGTTTCAAGGTCCCTAGAGTCGAAATAAAAGATTTTTAGAAAGATGTCTGTGCGTGTACGTTCACGTCGTTTTTTTCGTCCTCCATAGCTCAAGAACCAGAAGAGATATCGATTTAAAATAAATTTTGTTATACAGAAAACTAAGGCAGAAAGGGCTCTCAAGACAATTGCGTTTGTATTTTTTTTACCATAGCAGTTTGGAAAAAAGGTGAACATTTTGGTTAACCCTAGATATCTTACGAAGCAAAACCCCTAAAGATTTGAATTTAATTTTTTATAATATATTGAAAAGTGTATTCAAAGAATTATATTTTTTGAAAAAAATCCATTTAACAGTTTTTTTATAAATCGAAAAAAAACTGAAAAAAAAATTGTCACCTCCAAAATTTTACGACTAACATATGATTTCATCTCCAAAACAATTTTCTGCAACGAATAATAATAATGATACAATTTTGAGAAAAATATATTTGATAGTTTTTTTTTATAAAAAATAAAAATCCAAAAAAAAACATTACTCAAAGTTGGTAAAAATTGAATATCGATTCAAATATCTTTTCAAAAACTTGAAATTTAGTATTCAAACTTATTTTAGCTTATAAGAAATATTGTTTTTAACATTCTGAAAAATGTTGCGAAAAAATCGAATTGACAGTTTTTCTTACAAAAAATAAAAACCTAAAACAAAATTAATAAAAGTTGATTTTCGACTCAAATATCTTTTTAAAAATTTGAGATAATAGCTTCAAACTAATTTTTAATGATAAGAAATATTGTTTTCAACATTCGATCAAATTTTGAGAAAAACCGAATTGACAGTTTTTTTACAAAAATATGAGCTTAAAGTTGCTAAAAATTAAGGCTTAAGTAATTTTCGGCTCAAATATCTTTTCAAAAATTTTAGATTATGGCTTCAAACTAATTTTTCAATATTCGGTAAAATTTTTAGAAAGATTGGATTGACATTTTTTTACAAAATATAAAAACTAATACTTAAAGTTGTTAAATATTTTCTTTTAACGTAAATATCTTTTCAAAACTCAAATATGTTGGCCTTAAACTATTTTTATCCCACACCAAATATTGTTTTCGACATTCAATTTGGTCTGGGAACTGGGGGTCCAATTAAAAAAACAGCTCAGTCTCTAACTGTATCCGGATAGGTACTTGTTGATCTTCGGATTAACTAGCCTTATTTGTATGATGGTTATCTCTGCACAGACGGACCTCTCTTTGTTCGCAACTCGTGGGACCAAGTTATGAATGTAAAAAAAATAAAATGATGATATAGGATTTTTTTGAGACCGAGTGGCACTGTACCTTGTTGTCGTATCTCTTACACAGAGAAGGGAGCATTGGTATTCCATGGACCTCCTTCGGCTGTAGGTATAGCAACGAGAGTAGAATGGTAGCGATGACTAATTCCAGCAGTGGCTTGGTTTTGAAGAATGGCCCTACCACTAAAACTAAGAGCACATCGCCATTGCACAAATCCAGAAATGGAAAGGAGAAACTATCAAAAACCGTTTATAAACAAAGGCGGGAAGCTACAAGAATCCTAAAGGCCTCTGGTGAATCATTGGAGGTTGGAAGACCACCAGATTTCTGGTAGAATATACCAGGAATAATGTTTTCCTGTTAAAAATGTACCAGAATTCTGGTAGAATATACCAGGAATATTTGTTTTCTTTGTAAAAATGTACGAGAATTCTGGTAAAATATCCCAGAAATTTTTTTTCCTGGTAAAAATGTACCAGAATTCTGGCAGAATATACCGGGATTTTTTTTATAAATCAAAATGTAGCTGAATTCTGGTATAGTATTTTCTAATATGTCCAAGAAAAAAAGGAATACTAATTTTTCTCTATACTAAATTATCGGAAGCTTACGATTATTTGGCGGGAAGGGCTTGATAGGTATACTGTACTTAAATTTGATTTTTATCTAAGAGGAAAATATATACTAGACAATAAAATTCCTGGTTTTATTTACCAGATAAAAGAAAATATTTCCAGTATTCTTCCAGTAATCCAGTATTTCTGGTAATAAGTACCAGAAAACTCTTTTTATCTACCAGGAAAAAATATACCGGAATATAAATGTCTTGATTCTATTTACCACATTCCAGATAATCTTCATTTAACCAGGAAAAAAAATACTTTTTACCAGGACGCCGGTAATAAACGGTGATTTTTTAAGAGCTTGAGAACTTAAAAAAAAAAAAACGCATACAAATCTCATCGATTCTTTATTTGAAACGTTAGATTGGTCCATGACATTTACTTTTTGAAGATAATTTCATTTAAATGTTGACCGCGGCTGCGTCTTAGGTGGTCCATTCGGAAAGTCCAATTTTGGGTAACTTTTTCGAGCATTTCGGCCGGAATAGCCCGAATTTCTTCGGAAATGTTGTCTTCCAAAGCTGGAATAGTTGCTGGCTTATTTGTGTAGACTTTAGACTTGACGTAGCCCCACAAAAAATAGTCTAAGGGCGTCAACTCGCATGATCTTGGTGGCCAACTTACCGGTCCATTCCTTGAGATGAATTGTTCTCCAAAGTTTTCCCTCAAAATGGCCATAGAATCGCGAGCTGTGTGGCATGTAGCGCCATTTTGTTGAAACCACATGTCAACCAAGTTCAGTTCTTCCATTTTTGACAGCAAAAAGTTTGTTAGCATTGAACCATAGCGATCGCCATTCACCGTAACATTGCGTCCAACAGCATCTTTGAAAAAATACGATCCAATGTTTCCACCAGCGTACAAACCACACCAAACGGTGCATTTTTCGGGATGCATGGGCAGTTCTTGAACGGCTTCTGGTTGCTCTTCACTCCAAATGCGGCAATTTTGCTTATTTACGTAGCCATTCAACCAGAAATGAGCCTCATCGTTGAACAAAATTTGTCGATAAAAAAGCGGATTTTCTGCCAACTTTTCTAGGGCCCATTCTCTGAAAATTCGACGTTGTGGCAGATCGTTCGGCTTCAGTTCTTGCATGAGCTGTATTTTATACGGTTTTACTCCAAGATCTTTGCGTAAAATCTTCCATGTGGTCGAATAACACAAACCCAATTGCTGCGAACGGCGACGAATTAACATTTCACGGTCTTCAGCAACACTCTCAGAAACAGACGCAATATTCTCTTCTGTACGCACTGTACGCATTCGTGTGGTTAGTTTAATGTTAGATTCTACCAGATTTCTGGTTTTTTGATTTTTACTATGAGATCTGGAGTTATTTACCACGAAATCTGGACTATTGTACCAGTTTTTTGGCTGGTATTTTCTACCAGATTTTGCCTACCAGGAAATTTTTTTGAGTGCAGGACCACTTCCTTCCGTTAGCGATAGGGGTTGGCATCAAAGTCATAGCAAACTCATGGCTTGCGGCGATCAGTGGTCTTATGACATGTACAAGCTTGCTGTCAGCCGGTTAGGTGAAGTTTGGCAAACTCGAGGTTGTTGCTTGGGAGGACATTCTTGTCAGACCTAGAGCCCGCATTTGGATTCCAATAGGACCTCTTGGTATCAAGGACAATCCATCCCTGCCGACTCATAATTATAAAATATAACCAAACACTCTTTCTATCTCTGAACCAGTTGCCAGTGCAAATAAACTGTCTGGGAAAGAACTGTTACTAATCGTAAGCTTGACCAATTTGATTGAAGGTGATGTCATTGGAGCTACAGAATCGGTAATAATTGCAAAAGACAGAGTTGTGTGACCTTCTACCTTCCATAACTTGCAACGTATACTCGAGATTTTAGGAAACTTTTTACCCAGGGATGTAACGTGTTTCCAGGCATTATGAGTTACAACCCGAAATCGTTGTCTGATACTAAAAATTGGAGTGCCACGTGTATTGGCCACACTTTGCTTTCTATAAATACCGATCATCACAATTGCAGTCAAATTTTTGGAAAGTAAAATGGTTGAAGTCGTTTCAAGGACATTGGTGTCCTTGAAAATGTAAAGTCCCAATTATTAGATGATTTCAATGATGAATGATTTTTAATAATTACATTCCCAAAAGATTGCATTCTTTTCATTGAACGAATCTAATTGATCGCGTTCAAGTGAGTGTTTTGAACAACCCTTAACACATAACTTAAAACAAACAAAGATGATTGTCCCTTAGGTGTTCAATATTCTACGGATAAAACGTTGGGCTTGGACGAAACAATTCTGTTTCCATTTTTAGCATCAAAAAAGTACATTGAGTAACAAGTTGTGCATAAAAGTAAAAATCTGAAGCCTCAACTAAAAGGCATTTTTATCTTTTGGTTCTCTATACAGAAACAATCACGTTAGGTACGATAATTTACGTCTGCTTTTAAATATTCTAAAACTTAATATTAAGTGGAATTTTGTATCTCACTAATATACAATAAAGGAAGACATATACACTGACATTCACTCCACATGACTATATCCATAATATCTATCAATCTATCTAAGTGAAAGGAAGACACATAATAGATACATTTTGAGTGGATATATGGTGTGTTTTATGGGTGCACTTAGATTCTATCGGAATGATGGTGCTCAATATATTTTCGGCTCACAACGACTGTATAAATATTAGATAATGGAAAATGTAATTGAAATTGTTTTCACTGCCTCACTATCTATCTATTCATCCATCTGTATATGGTATGTTTTGAAAATATGTATCTACCCAACCCTCCTGATGTGTCTCTGATGTTGATGGATTCGAGATGCGTGTTACAAGAGTGAATGTTATATAGGTACTTGAGAATAAGTGATTTATACAAGAAGGGTTGGTGGTGGTGCTGGTTTTGGTGCTCAAATCAATTGGGAGAGGACGATAATTATTTAAGAAATAATAACGTAATTTGTGTCAATATACCAAACTCTCAAAAGGGGGATGAAATTTAAAGGTGCATTTGAGACAGAAGTCAGGAACTCTTCTTTTCCATCACGATTTTTTGAAGTGTAATTAAAAAATGTCTAGGTCAAACCTAATGATCTTCATTTCATCAAATAAGAAAAAAGGCAATCAAAAAATGTGCTAAGGGTACAAAAAGAGAAGTTCATACAAATTACACAATGTCAGAAGTCAAATGACCTAAATATAAATTATTAAAATAGGCCACGTGGCGTTTTTAGGGCATCAAGCACACTCAAGTCTGAGAGCTGTGTTTCATGTTTCCATCCTGTAAAGAAATTTGAACCTTATACACTCCAAAAAGCATCATAACTTAATTTTTTGTAACCCCATAGTAATTCTCATTCTCCAAAAAAAAAGAAACAAGATGGTGAAAAAGATTGTGGATATATGATAATTAAGTCTTGCAACGATGTTGCAATGAATCGTTTCATATCTCAAAAAATGTACTTCCCATCTTTTCTATATGTATAATGACTTTATTTCTGTGTCTTTATAGTTCCCACCCAAAATATGAAAAATAAAAATTATATAAAATAAAACAGAATGGAATAAAATCCTTTACTGTCCTCATTAAAAGTATTTTATTTTTATATTTCCTTCCTTGCAATTAACCAAACCCTTTTTTGCATTTATAACCCTCATAATTTTTTCTTTATTTTTTATTTGTTTGTTTCTTATTTTTTTCGGTGAATACATAATTTTTTTTTTTTTTAAACTACCCCACCCATCCCCTATGTGTATATCTATCTTGGTATATTTTTTATTAAAAGAATTTTTGTTATTTTTTTGAAACACTCTCCTGTTCATGGCTCGTGGACACACAGTGAATGTCCTTAATTTGTGTGTGGCAGTTTGGGGTTTTTCATTTTTATGACGGTAGAGCGCGAGGGTTTTTGCCTAATGGCAATTGTGCTAAAGATATACAAAATGATAAGCAATTTGCGCTTGGAAGGACTCGCAAGAGTTTAATTTGTTTAATTAAATTTAAGTGGAGTTATACGCGAACGAAAGGAGCAATTGAATGAAATATTTACTTATATTAATGTTCATACATATGTACAAACATATGAATGACTATTTGTTAACATTCATTCAAAGACACCTTAAGAGTGTAGAGAGTTTCTTTGAAATGGGGGTTTTCAATATTCAATTACTTATTGCCTTTGAAACTTTACGACTCGACTTTTTAAGATTTCTCTAGAAGGGGTGCTTTTTTTAATAAAATTTCAGTCATGCATCTCAATCAATATCAATCAATCAATTTATATTCACCTATGTGTTGGTACACCTCCTTGTTGGTATAAAGAAACGTTTGTAGGTTTAGGGTAAGTTCCACCTTACCTACCATCTCAAGTCGTTTTAGGTGTTAATTGGATAATTGCTTGAGTTTTATTTTGAACCTTTTCTGATTTAATAAATGAGAAATAAAATGTCTGAACCCTAAAAGACACTTTATGTGCATAAGTGTAATGTGATAGATGACTTTTTATTGATGCGACCCATAAGTTATTCAAATTGAGTTTTGATGCATTTGAGATTTACTTTAAGCACGCTTTTAAGCCAATGACTATTCAAGCAATATATTTTTACTTGCGACACATAGTAACTTTGCATAGGGCAAGTTTAGCATTCGTACAAAATTTTGAAGTCGAGATGTCGAAAAAAAATTGGTCCTCTGATTCCGTCTGTCCTAACCCCAAAGCCTAAGTCATTGGGTCATTTGAGTTAAAGCTTGGAAATTAAAGTTTTAAGACTGCTCGCATTAGGTGTTTTTTCATTTGCTTTTAAGGATTAAAAACAATAGAACCATTATTAACTTCCCATAGGAAGTTATTCTAATGGCTCCGATTTGCCGAATTGAAAATGTTGACAATTCTCCACGTTTCAAGGTCCCTAGACTCAAAATATAGGATTTTTAGAAAGATGCCTGTGCGTCAGTGTGTACGTACGTTCGCGACATTTTTTTGTCTTCCATAACTTAAAAACCAGAAGAGATATCGACTTCAAATAAATTTTGTTACAGATAATAATGCAGAAAGATGCAGAACGGGCTTTTAAGAAAATTGCGTAAGTGTTTTTTTACCATAGCGGTTTAAAAAAAGGCTAACATTTTGGTTGACCCTAAATATCTCATGAATCAATGACGCTAGAGACTTGAATGAAATTTAATATTATATATTGTGACGTGATGACATTTTATCTCCAAAACGATTTTGTGCATTGAAAAATTAAGTTTCTGACATCTGGTAAAATTTTGAAAAAATCGAAACAAAAACCTAAAATTAAATTAACAAAACTTATTAAAAATTGAATTTTGACTCAAATATCGGCACGAGTACGATAACTTTGGCGCCGAGATATAATAACGGTTTTTGGTAGAGGGGCTTAATACAAGCATTTTTTACTATGAGAGGGGGGGGTCTATCTCCCCCCGTTTAGGCGGTAGGGGCAATTTAAAAAAACATGTACTTTAAATGGAAAAAAAATAATTAAAAAATAACGGTAATACTTACAATTAAGTATTATACCTTTTTTTAAAGCCAACACTTGTGTCTAGTAGCTTGTTTTTAAATCAAGTCAAAACTATGCATAGTTTGCGAAAAACACTGTTTTAAACTCAAAATTTGGTAAAAAAAAAAGTTAAAAATATGGTTTAGAGTGTAATATTTCAAAACTTTTAGATTATCTACAATTTTTTTTTTTAGAATACATTGCCCTTATTTATTTTTGATCGAAAACTGAAAACTAGATGATTTTATGTCTTTTAGTTTTTGAGAAAATTGAAAATAACCACAACTACTATTTTAATTTAATTCTTTTTTTTTGCTTCAAAAATCTTATTTTGATAGTAACAATGGTAGGTGCAAGTTTGGTTGTATGCAACAGTGGGATCCGTAAAACCCCCCTGCTTGGGCTCACTATAGGATTTGGGGTGGGTGCAAGTTGGAGTGCGTGCAAAGTGAGGAGGGAGCAAGGTTCGGTGAGTGCAAGATGAGGTGCATTCAAAGTGACTCCACAGTGACACTAGTACGGACGATGAATTCATTGACGAGACTTACATACCTTCAACACATTGAAAATTAACGTGACTATTTTTCAATAACTCCTGACTTACTTAAAAACTAACTGACTGGGACGCGGAATGCAATGCAATTCTACCTCCTCGTGGTGCATTCTGGGTTATGCTAAATGAATTGCTTTACTTGACTCACAAAATGACCTAATCTTTAACAATTATCCTGAAAGTAAATACCAAAAAAACTCTTTAAAAAGTAGTTTTAAAAACCCCAAAACCAAAATAAAACAACAATCACATATGTATGTATATACGAAATTTCTAATGCAAACAGTAAGATGCCTAAGGGCAACCCCCCTGCTTGCGCTCACTATAGGATTTGGGGTGGGTGCGAGTTAGGGTGGGTGCAAGGTGGAGAGGGTGAAAGGTTCGGTGAGTGCATGCAAAATTTCATATGCATCTAAATAAACTGGATATAAAAAAAGTAATTTAATTGAAATATTTTGTTTTGGTAATTTTCAATTTTCTCAAATTTTGAGTTTAAAACAGTGTTTTTCGCAAACTATGCATAGTTTTGACTTGATTTAAAAACAAGCTACTAGACACAAGTGTTGGCTTTAAAAAAAGGTATAATACTTAATTGTAAGTATTACCGTTATTTTTTAATTATTTTTTTTCCATTTAAAGTACATGTTTTTTTAAATTGCCCCTACCGCCTAAACGGGGGGAGATAGACCCCCCCCTCCCATAGTAAAAAATGCTTGTATTAAGCCCCTCTACCAAAAACCGTTATTATATCTCGGCGCCAAAGTTATCGTACTCTCCCCCAAATATCTTTTTAAAAACTTGAAATAGTGGCTTCCAAGTTATTTTATCTTATAAGATATATTGTTTTAATATTCTGAAAAACTTTGGGAAAAATCGAATTGACAGTTTTTTTACAAAAAATAAAAACCTAAAAAAAAAATTATTAAAAGTTGGTAAAAATTGTTTTTCAACTGAAATATGTTTTCAAAACTTAGAGATATCGGCTTTTTTTTTAATTCACAAGCACTCAAGGGGTTATTAGTACCCTTTATATGTTTATATTTAAACACAGTACGAGCGTTAGGAAAATAGGGAAGGATTTAAAGGGAGATACCGGTGCACATTGGTCTTAAAGTTCTGAACATCAAAATGGGAGGGAAAACCAGATTTGGCCAAAGCATTCCACATTCTCGATGTGTGATTTAAGAAAGAATCTCTATACTTGACAGTACGCCCGAAATTGAGCTCAAGGGTAAACTGACGAGCATTCCTAGAAGTGCGAGTATTACGGCTGGATTGTTTAAGGGATGGAATGCAACTAATTCGACAGAATATTGTTTGTAAAAATATTTATAAAACAACAAATGGCATTAAACATTGCGACGGTGTTCTAAAGATGTAAATGTTTCGATTATAGTTCTGTCGCCTATCATTTTTAAAGCCCTTTTGTGAATTCTATCCAAGAAATTTAAACTTGTTTTAGGGGCACCTGCCCAGATATGCGAATTATATTCAAGCTTTGGACGGATAAAAGCTTTGTAGATTAAAGCCAGATCAGAAGGGGTGAACATTTTTATTTTATGAATTTCAGACTGGAAACCATCCAATACAACTTGTGTTAAACGGTTAGAAAGGTAATTTCTAATCCAACGAAGAAGAGATTCATCAATACCAAAAGCACGCATTTTCGATAAGAGAGCTTGGTGCCAAACTCTATCAAATGCTTTTGAAATATCAAGTGCAATAATCTTACTATCTCCAAAACGATGTAAAGATTTGTTCCACTTTTCGGTGAGATGAACCATGAGATCACCAGTGGACTTGCTACGAAAGCCATACTGTCGGCCATTAAGAAGCTTCCGTTCTTTAAGATATTTCTTAAGCTGAAAATTAATCAGCGTTTCCATGACCTTGGAAAGAAGGGACGTAAGTGCAATTGGACAATAGTTTGAGGGAGAGGAGGATTCGCCTTTTTTAGGGACAGGCTGGACAAATGCAGTTTTCCATCCACTCGGGAAGAGACCTGTAGAATAGGACAGATGGAAAAGCTAACGCAGTGGTTTTGTCAGCGTTGAAGAACACCTCTTCAGAACAATAGGGGGAATACCATCCGGGATAGCGGATTTGTGTATGTCAAGATCTTTCAGTACTCTTTCGACTGCACGAGTGCGAATCATTTACGCTCTCAAGAACAGGAGGACTCATGACACTATCCGGTAGCGTCGAATTAACAGCAAAATGTGCTGCAAGCAAATTGGCTTTATCAATCGAGCTTATGTACATGGGGAGTGTCATTTTGGACGAGCGCGCTCGAGCGTTGGAACCGAGGATGACGTGGTGTTTCGTACGTTTTTTACAAATGACCAGACATTTTTACTACCTTTGAGACATTGTAGTATTTTTGCCTTAATTTCTGATCATACAAAAATTTGGTTCGTCAAATATGACCATTACAGGTTTTTCTAGCTTGTTTAAACTTATTCCGGTTTTCCTCAGTCGGGTTGGCTTTGTAACAACGGAAACTTACATCTCTGATACTAATAACCTCTTTACAGCTTGAATCAAACCATGGGTTCTCTTTTGGTTTGATAGATTTCACCCTTTTCGGGATAAAATTTCTCATTCCACAACGAATTAAATTTGTTACCATATTTGAGCTGGAATCCACGTCACTATCGAGGTAGCATAGTGTACAGTTAAACTTCCTGAAGAATTCATTGAGACCGCCCAGTTGGCTTTTTCATATTGCCAAACGGTTCTCATAGAAGTTTTTTTCCAATCCAATCCAAAAAATAAAATCTACAAAAATTAGTACGCAAATTTGGTAAAAATTGATAAGCAAGACGAATCGACAGACGGGATGGGAAGTTATCAATGAGGGTCGCATCCCAGCCTCTTTTTTGAAGTCGATACCTATACTGCTTCTAGAGCTACGGACGACGAACGTAAGTGCACACGCACGCACAGACATATTTCAAAAAATCTTTTATTTCGACTCTAGATACCTTGAAACGTCAAAAAATGTCAACATTTAAAATTCGTAAAAATCGGACCCATTACATTAACTTCCTTTCTTCAATAAATTGATTTTTTCTCTATGTATGGCATGTTGTGTCGTCTTGTTGGAAACAGGAGTTGTCCGCATCAACATCCTCCAGCTCCAATGCGAAAGCGTTCCCACATTGATTGTTTAATTTTTGAAAGAATATGGACCAATGATTCTCTCTGCCCATAGAGCACACCTAACAGTGATTTTTTGAGGATGTAACGGCGCGGCGCGGCGGCGCGGCGTCTCAACAATGACGTGGATGAACTTTTTTGAGTCTTCTTTTTACGTTCTTCACGCTAAAATGAGCTTCATCGCTGAACAAATTTTTCTTGAGAAAATCGGGAACGGTGGCTATCGCGTGTTGGTTATAGTACAGCATCAATTTTTGTCAATGGTGGATGAACTCATTCGAGTTTTCTTAGATACTCTGCTCCACAGTTGCTTAGGAATAAATCTATTTACAATAGAATTTCAAACCAAATCGATCATAAGCCAAGGGACAATTTTTAAAAAGTCCTATTGCGAAAAAAGTATTGCAGAACCTCGAAAATACCAAAATATCCTTCATCCACCTCGGAGAGGTTCCATGCTTCTGCACCATACAGCAAGACTAAGATGATTAAGGTTTTGTACAGTGTTTTTAATGTCACTTTCCGATAGAGCCTTTTTCTTCAACTGCTTGCTTAGGCTAAAGAAAGAGCGATTAGCAAGGGTAATTCTACGTTTGATCTCCACGCTGATGTCATTTGCAGGAATTAACAGCAGTGCCCAGATAAACAAATTCGTTTACCACCTTAAATTTACACCTGTCAATTGTCACATTTTGACCAAGTCTACGGTGTGAACGGACACTATTTGAAAACAGTAAATACTTCCTTTTGTCCTCGTTAATGTCAAGACCCATTTTGTCGCCTCAGACTAGATATTGGAGAAGCCACCAATCACTGATCGTTTGGTTCTTCCCATAATGTCGATGTCATCTTCATTCTGCATATCCAAGATATTTTGTTTGGATTTTTGAAAGATGGTGCCACTTGTATTGGCGTAAGGGTCGCGCACCACTCTTTCAAGAACGATATTTAAGCAGCTACATGACAGGGAATCGTCTTGTCGAAGTCCTCTGGTTGTTTTGTTATTTCAATCGAGTCTCTTCTAATTTTGACGCAGCAACGAACATTTTTCAACGTCATCCTGATAAGTTGTGTTTGGATAGTTTGGTAGGGATACCAAAACTTAACATGGCACGCTATAGTTCGTTTCTGTCTACACTATCATAAGCTGCTTTTAATATCGATAAGAAGATGGTGTGTTTTTTGATGTTATGTTCTTGGGTCTTTTCCAGGATTTGGCGTAGAGTGAAAATTTTGTCGAGGGTATATTTTCCACTGGTAACGGCCAATTAGTTCGTCAGTAAACGGCTTCAGGCGTTCACATAATACGCTTGACAGGATCTTGTATGCTATGTTTAAAAGGCTTATGCCTCTGTAGTTTGCGCAGAGAAGGCGGTCAACTTATTATGGATCGGGCAGATGATGCTTAAGATCCACACATTGGGCATGCTTTCTTCCGATCAAATTTTAGTAACTAGCTGGTGCATGCTCCTTACCAGATCTGCTCCAGCGTACATAAAAAGCTCCGCCTACAGACTGTCATCACCGGCCGCTTTGTTCAACTTGAGCCTGGTGATGGCTTGTTTGATTTCACTCTGTTTGGGTGGGTGGAACTCTAGATCGTCAACAAAATGACGTAACTGCCCGCTGGCGGAATCGTTGACTTTATCACTATTAATCAGCTGGTAGAAATGATATCTCCAGATTTTTAGCATTGACTACGTCTTGATTATGGTATTCCACTCCTTTTCTTTGCTGGCTCCAGGGCGGCTAGTGAATCCCGTTGTTTTCTTTTTGACTCTTCTATAAAAGCTCTGCACCTGTTTCCTGTTCGATCCCCTCGACTTCATGCTGCACATGGGCCTTTTTCTATCTTCTGAGCAAGCGGTTCTCATCCCTTCTCTTGTCGGCGTTGAGCTGGAGGGAAGATTGTGTCCCCCTTTGCTGCCACAATCTGTATGCCTCCGTTTTGGCTTTGTTTGCCTCAGCACATTCAGAGTCAAACCAGGAATTCCTTACTGCCGGCTGTGAGAAACCTAGCACCTCTTCGGCAGTATTGCTGATGGATTCAAATCTGCCAGTGCGTCTCTTTACACATCTCGACCTTTGTGGGGTTTCTCGCAAACTCCAGGGTAACTCGGTCGGAAAAAGCTTTGGCGATATCCTCCTTCTGCAGTCTTCTAACGTTGAATCTTCTCCTCGTGGTTGTTGTACGCCTAAGACCTTCTATGGATATTTGTGCGGGCAGTTTACCACCAACTGCTAGTACCCGTGGCATGATGGTTAGTGCGTTGGACTGTCATGCCAGAGGTCTTGGGTTCGATCCCTGCCTATGCCATCTAAAGTCTTTTCACGGGTACTGCCTCTTGCGAGGAATTGACAAATTCTCCAAGAGTAACTCTTGTCATGAAAAAGTGCTTTCTCAAATTAGCCATTCGGATTCGGCATATAAACTCTAGGTCCCCTCCATTCCTGACAACATTACTCGCACACAGGAATGGTTGAGAGTTGTAAGTCACTAGGCCCTGGTTCTCAAAGGACTGTTGCGCCACCCAATTTATTTATTTTTTTAGTTTACCACCAACTAGGTAGTGTTCGGAATCTATGTTAGCTGATCTGTACATACGAACGCCAAGTATGCTAGAGGAGTGTCTGCCGTCAATAGCAACACGATCGATTTGGTTGCCTGTTCGATCATCGGGGGACCGCTAAGTACCTTTGTGGATATCTGGGCGAGGGAATGTGGTGCTGCTCAACACCAGGTTTTTCTCGACTAGGAAGTCGATTATGAATCCGTTTTCAGATGTGATTTCGTGTAGGCTATGTCTTCCGATTGACCAACCAAAGATGCCTTCCTCATTGGCATTCCTCATATGTTTTGGCTCGTAAAGTTTTTCTTTGGTATACTGTCATCATTCTCTTCCATCGGTGCATGCACGCTGATAGAGCTCAAGGGTGGAATCAAGCCTAAATGCGGATTCCGTCAAACTAAGACCACCTTTAAAATAAGGTTTATCAATGGATACAAAATGAAAAGGAAGATGTTTTTCGTGAGATCAACTTCATATTTTCAAATTACCATTGTTTTTATATTTTATGATATAAAAAATTATGACAAGACTTTTTCTGGAACTGCTTGTTGAGATCCTTTTTCTATAGCATTTAAAGACAATCCAGAAAAGGATAACTTGTCTTTTATTAGCAACTTTTTTATTAGTGCGTCATTTTTAGTTTCATTCAGTTCAACACATATTTTCGTTAAAACGTATGACGCCAGCACTTTCCAGTCTATGATAAGGTCTATCGTTATAAAAGATCATGTATTTCGCAAATAAAAAAAATAACTATCTGATGTTGTTATGGTTTTATCATAACATGTGTTTAAAAAAACACAACCTTTAAGTTTCATAATTTTTCTAGCTAAAAGCTCAATCTATCACAACCCATCAGCCAGCCAAAAGCAACGTGCAACTAGTCATAACTTTCTTCAGCAATCCTCTTCCGCATGCAAGTCGTAAACAATACAACATATCTTCTATATTACATACATACTCGTATATACAAAATACCTATATGCATACCCTCTTCTTCTTTGCATCATGCAAATTATTATTAATCCAACCAACACCAAAGGAACATAGTTTTTCGTACTACTAGTTATATCCAGTTAAGCAGGAAATAAATGCATTTGAACTCCTGCCGTAAGGACGTATAAAGCGAAGCCCTTTCTGCCCTCTTATCGCAAAAGTTTAAACCGATATCGTTTGCATTATTATAGTCTAACCATATATAGAAATAGAAGATATAGAAAAAAGGACTCCATATGCACCACTTAACCGTGGGAAAGAGATCCTGACGTCGAAACTAATTACTTCCCCTTTTAAAATTTCCGGAAATTTGCAAGGAAAAACTTTCTCTTCGCTATAAAGAGACTATACTTATAACTATACGTATATTCTGATACTGTATAAGGATATCCCTTATACTCCCTCCGTATACCGGTACCTTTACCATCATCATACTCGTATCAAACCTTTCATACTAAACAACCTTAAACTCTACCAATCCGATAATTTAGATTTTCAGACTTTTTCCCTTTTTGCTAAACACAATTGCTCTGGCCATATGCATTCAACCTCCTTTTTGCTTTCTGTATGAGTCGGTGTCGGTGTGTGTGAATATGGTAACATAAGTTTGACCAAGGATTCGCTTGAAAAAGGATCCCTTTCGCCTCGTGTCGTCGTTGTTCGTCGTCATCGTCGTAGTCATAGCCGTCGACTGGAAAGTTGTTTATGAAATGGATAAGGACCTAACTTTATCCTAGTGAGCCACATGTGGGTGAAAAATCGATTTTCAACCAAAAACTATATACGCTCCGATAGAAAAATTCGGTCAGAAGGATTTCCTCGTTTGTTTTTTCTTCTTTTTTCTTCGGAGAAGGGGACTAAGCATCGTATCGTCCTTAAATATCCAGCAGCAGAAAATGTCTGTTTACTTTTCCTATTAAATTCACTTAAATTTTCTTTACAAACGTGCACGGAACATGATGGTATATATGTACATAGAATATGGAGCATGAGGAGCAACTTTAATGTTGTAGCAAATTTCCTTGCAATAAAAAGGACTATTAAGGACACACATCAATAAACACAAACACACACAAACTTTTACACGTCGCGAACGGGCATATGCCCGCAGGGCTAAAGTTGTAAGTTTAACACTCCTTTTCCACACATGTTGGGTTTGAGTTGGTTATGCCTGATGTCCTCCCTTAACCCCAACCCTCCTACACTCATGGCCCCAATAAAACTGAATCCAGTTGGTGTTTCTGGATTTCTTATCGATTGTAATATAAGGACGATGATGGCGATGATGATGATGGTTATATAGAAAAAAATTAGCAGAATTATTAATCAATGTCCTTCCTGCTGGTACTGATTATTATATGCGGTAGGGGCTTACTTAAGTAGGGCGCTATACTAAATTTCTTTACTTATTAGTAAGCCTGCTGCGCGGAGGACAGACGGCTGGATGGTTGGAATAAAAGGACGGGACAGCAGCATCAGCGATCAAAAGGCATATTCATCGTTTATTCCTTATTTCCCGCAATTTCTTTGTTGTTTTTGCTGTGTTCCTTTTGGGATTTCCTGTCACGTTTTGGGCTTTTGGTGTTTTATGGGATCCTTTGTTTGAATATCCTTTCCCTTTCTCTTTCTGTCTCTGCCTATGCTTCTGATGTGATTCCATAGAACTTGTTTCGTATATAATTGGCGCGTTCAAGTGTGAGGATATTTTTGTTATAGGGGTTTTTATGCGACTATGCTGCTTTCAATTAAAATTTGTTTCTGTTAAAATCAGTGATGAATAATCGAATTAATTACGAAAAAATAACAATAACAACAACCGAAAACGTTAAAGGATGGCCGGGACATGGCGTTTAGAATGGGAACAGTTACAATGTGTTACACGGGTGCTGCTGCTGCTATTGGTGGCGACGGACGAAATATTGTTATATTCCTGACAGAAAATTAATGGAATTCCAGTCTCGATCGGGATTGAATTTTGTAAATTAAAAAACAAAAATAAAACGAAGATAAAGACAAGGCAAAGATTTGTTATCAAAATAATTTATAGCATCATTTTACAGGGGCGGTGTAAAAAAGGCGCGTGCGGTTTGCTTTCGTGTTCCTTGCAAGCTAATATTTTATTATTTAAATAACGCACGATTTGTTCCAGTCAGACAATACCCTGTGTCAAAAAAAGTTGACGTGATTTTTAATGTCAAAGTATTGCCACGTCCTATTTTTAAACATTCCAAGCGAAACAAATCATTGACTATTAGGGGGCTGGAAAAGGCTAAATAATCTGACATTTTTGCGACTTGAGACATTATTAGTATGTTATTAACTTGGCTTGAAATCTGAAGATCTGCAAAATAAAAAATTGAAGAACGGCTCCTTTTAAGTAAAGCTCCGCTTCTGAATCATTAAATTTCTAGAAACCAAACGATTGAATAAAACATTATAATCTTATTTTTTTATAAATTGAAAATGAGCTTATCAAAGAAATGAAGGACAAATTATGAACTTTTAATTTGATTGAAGTAAATGTTGAGGCTTAAAGATGATTAATGAAGGATTCGTTTAATTTATAACCCATCAGCGATTTAATAATCCAGTCACAAAGAATTTGGATTTCAAGCCTCAAAGTTAAAGTTTTTTTTTTAATCTTTTAAAGCCTGATTTTGTCAAGTTATTGCTTCGGGTCACCTTATAATTAGAGAGCAGTGAAATTCCTAAAACTGGGATACCAAATAAAAACTAATTAATGATATATACTTAAAAGTTGGATTAAGAAATAAATTATGTCTACTATTACGTAGGGTGATATGAACATATAGCTTGAAGGACCATATTTAAACAGCTTAACTCAACTCTTACTCTGTCTGCCCAGTGAAACCATAGTTAATTTTTTCTCGTATGAACTCGTGAATTTTCAATTCATATTATATTAATTGGAGTCAAACCGAGTTATATCAAAACCGTGTTGATTTGGTTTGGTTCGAAATCTTCTATAAACTTGTAAAAACAAACAAGTTCATTGCGAAAGTCTAAAGTCAGAATCTGTCAAATTTCATCGAAAGAGCTTAAGGTGTTGGAAGACCGAAATACGATTTTTTTTATATTGATTTATCTGCCTGAAAAATAAACGTTAAACAGTTTGAATAGTTTTTGAAACTTACTTAGTTTACAGGAAGAATTGGTCAAGAAACTATAGACATTTAATTTTTGTTTGTAAAAATCATTTACACAAAATTCAACATTTACAAATTATAACAATCCTTTAAAAATTAAACACAATATTTAAAATAACATATGATGGAAAATGAAAATTTGAAAATTCCGAATTGCGATTGTTTTAAGAAAACATTAAAAATAAATAAATTGGGTGGCCCAACAGTCCGTTGTGAAGCAGGGCCTAGTGACTTACAACTCGCAACCATTCCTGTGTGCAAATACTGTTGTCAGGAATGGAAGGGACCTAAAATTTTAGGCCGAATCCGAACGGCTAATTTGAGAAAGCACTTTTCCATGACAAGAATTACTCTTGAAAGAATTGTCAATTCCTCGCAAGAGGCAGTACCCGCCAACTTTTTTTTGTTGTTTAAATTTAGGTGGCACAGGCAGGGATTGAACCCAAGACCCCTTGCATGACAGTCCAACGCACTAACCACGGGTACTACTAAAACATTACAAGAAAAATAATACAGATTTTTAGCAAGTTCTATTTCAATTATATTAGTAAGCTGATATTAATTGGACGTAATACTCAAAGTTCTAAGAATGCCCATAGGCTTATCCGTGAGGTATTATCAATATCTCAGCTGCACCTCAAGAATGTGGTATATTTAATCTAGCTTAGTTTTTGACTCCTATTTTGATATTCAAAACTTAAGACTAATGTGCACGGTATTTAAATATTTTTACTGTTAAGGTTTTGGCCGATTATTGGGGGTCGTCGCTTTAAGGCGGAAAAGC
>NW_026605481.1:0-32473 GCF_945859685.1 Eupeodes corollae
TTGATATTTTCAGTTAAATGACTGCTTTTTGTTTCCAAAAACATTTTATCAAACTGTGACAATCGCATTCTTCAAAGCAGATAGTTTCTTAAAAAATATCTCTCCATCTAAGAGTTGCTTGTAATGTTGAAACCTAAGTATTGGTATTGGTTTCAATAATGTCCTCCCCAAAAACATTAAGTGCGTTTTTTTGGTATTCCAGATATAGTACAGTAAGAAACTGCCAGCAAAACGATCTGCATTATTCAGATTTTTGTATTTAAAAATTGCTACAACTAAAAGAATATCTGTCAGAATAATAATTAAAAAGAACACAAACAATAGAAAAAAGTTTTGTGAAAATCAAATGTTAAAATTAGCAAATAAAACTAACTAATACAATAAAATGGACAATTTTAAAGAAGAAATGGTAAGAAAACATCTGGAAATTTGGATTCTACAAAAAAAGTTAATTTAACAATTGCTTCAGGGAGGGGGTTTGTTCGTAGACTACTACATTAAAATTTGGTGTTGAAGCGAGATTAAAGATCGCCTCAATTCTATATATACCTGAATCGAGTTGAAATGAGCTTGATTTGACTCGATTTCCCGGTGGAGATCGGATTCGAATCATTTGAGAAAAAAACCTGTGTGTTCATTTTGTGCATTATGGTCTGTTCATTTGCATGTTTTTGTACAAAAAATATAGTCTTGTTTTAGTTAAATTCGCCTAGTGACTTACAACTCTCAACCATTCCTATGTGCGAATACTGTTGTCAGGAATGGAAGGGACCTACAATTTAAGACCGAATCCGAACGGCTAATTTTGAGAAAGCACTTTTTCATGACAAGAATTAATCTTGAAGGATTTGTCAATTCCTCGCAAGAGTCAGTACCCTCGAAAATTATTTTTTTTTTAATTAAGGTGGCACTGGCATTGATTGAACCCTAGACCCCTTGCATGACAGTCCAACGCACTAACCATCATGCCACGGGTACTACGTTTTAATTAAATTGCAAAAAAAAAATTAACATGGAGTATATAGCATATTCTTATATGGTGCAGGACTAATCAGTTTTTCATTGTTTAACACGAAGCAAACTATCTCACTTGCACTTCACACATCGAACCACCATATGACTTTTAGAAAGTGCTGTCATACTAAATCATTTTTTAATCTTCTTGTGAAAACACAAAAAAGATTTATTTAATCTAAACTGAGATAAACCTTTGGTGGAAACATAGCAAAACTTAATTCACTTTTCTATTGTTTTCTATTGCAAAATAGTCCATTTTCATTAACAAACTAAATACTATCAACAGTAACAAATTGATTTGTTTCCTCAATGGAAAACACATTATTCCAAATGCACAACTACTCAACGAACACAGCCATCGAGGTACAAATGCAATATCAATCGTACCCACATTTGAAAACGAAATCACATAATATCAATTCGGGACTCATATAAATGTCAAAAACCCATCCCTAGTAGGATTCTACTCTAACTTTTATCGCTAGTATTCATATTGTTTTTGTTATTCGTGTAAAATCCTACCATACTATGAATACATTTTTCAACAAAACACGGGTATTTGCAGCGAAGCGCCTTGTTCCTTTTCAAGAAACCATTGCCTTTGATTTGTTTAGATTCACCTTAAGGTTCTATTTCAAGCAATTTTGTCGTTATCTATTTATACAGGGTCCAGCAAAAAAAACCTAACGTGTTTTTAGACGTTTATGTATAAAGCTATTTATAGATAACATGGTTTTCCGGGTATAGATAGATAGAGGTCTACGTGCCGTTTTTAGTAATCATAATGGCGTGGCCCTTGGTTTGCTGTTGCTAAATTTGATTGTCGAGACCTTTCTCCAACTAAATTTAAATCAGTTTACTTTTTAACCACAAAGAAGTCTGGTTTCAATTTTAAAAAAAATAATACAAATTTTCTGTTCAATTGTTAATTTTTTTGTCATTGCCTTTTAAAATTCAGGAGATCCTTTTGCCGGACCCTGTATCATGAACTGAAGCGACTCAGGTGATTTTGGTAATAGCACGTGGTCATTCACATACATAAGAATTTTAATAATCACGAACCCATCTATCACTACCCCACAAGACATGTCTTTTAGAATGTCTTTAATGTAGAGACAAAAAACTGGAGTGCTTGTTTTAGTCCTGATAAAGCAAGGAACCAATCAGATAAGATTTGTCAATCCTGCGAACTGCGTAAAGTGTTCGAATATATATATGTCTAAAAGGTCTCCCAATTTGAGAGACATTCCATCTCGAAAAAGCTTAACGATGAGCGCCTTACGATCTACGGAATCAATAGCACTTCGAAAGTTTATGAAAAAAGCGTTGAGTTTTGTCCGTTAACGTTGATATGTCTCTGCAATATTAGTAAGATTGAATATTTAGTCTACAAATGAGTAACCCTTTTATGAATCCGATTTGGAATTTGTTAAGAAGATGGTTATTCTTGATCCATATGGTGAGACGACATCTAAGGATTTGCATGAATATTTTGAGTGCTGTGGTAGGTTGTTGGGTCCTTTCTATCTAGAACAATAAATTAAAAAAAGTCTTTGCACATTTCACATTTTAAAAACCGTTAGAGTTTCGTATCTTAAATAATATACAGTATTTATATAAATTTAAAAAATGATTTATATAACAGTATTTTTTTGTATAAATTCAATAAGTAAAAATAAGTAAAAGTATGTGTCATCTTGATGACGTAACTGTCAATAACAAAATTCATTAACAAAAACTTAAGTCTTACCAAAAATACTTCTAATTTGATTCAATGCCTCGAATACCTCACTAAAAAGCATCAAAAACTTTATTTTTTAAATTATTTTTAAATACAAATTTGGATCATTTTAGGGGAATGCACAAAAAGTATGTTGACATTTCTCGTCGATTCAAGGTCTCCACAAATTGTGGCGGTATAAACAACTACACCTTTTAATATTTACTTTGCTTCTTATAACCAAGATCATATCGTAATTTGTTTTTATTGTTATTTGTTCTCTAAAATCTTTTCATTATTTTAATTGACTTAAATAAAGCAACACGTTTCTTTTATAATTAATAAAAACATTTTTTGATTTAATTCAAAAAACTAAATTGGTGACCCCGACATGATGTCCAACGAAGATAATAACGATCAGCAATTGGGTCTTCATATGCCTCCATTTGTCGAACCAGACGTTGACAATTGGTTCTACCTTCTTGGCTTTTATTTTCGAGCTTCAGGAATTGGCCAAGACGAAAGAAAATTCGACACCGTGTGTTCGTAATTGCCACCCGCTCGCATATCGGAGTTGCGACCAATTATTGACGCTTCACCAAGTCTAGAAAAATACGAACATATTCGAATAAATTTGACAAATTATTTTGCGGATAGCCAACAAACACGCCTTCGTCGTGTACTTCATGACATGCCTCTAGGTGACAAGAAACCTAGTCGACTTTATTACTTTTTATTCAGGCTGCAAAAGGAAGTCTCAGTGAAGATGTTCTCATTGATTTTTTCACGTTTACCTCCATCTGTACAAACCGTAGCTATTATGGTAAAAGGTTCTGCCTGTGAAAAAAATGAAAATCGCTGATTCCGTTTTGGAGAGTGTTGAATTCCGCCAACTAAACGCCGTAGATTGTCAAAATCCCACAACAGTGAACAGCGACCATCAGAGCCAGCCTGATACTTCTTCTTCACCTGAGGTAGCTCACCTTATTTCAGAATTTTGGAGATTACTAGCCAATCGAAACCAACAACGTCCGTCTCGACAACCACGCAATCGAACACCATCAAATCAAGTCAGGCCTGGAACATCCAGCTTGCGCAGACGGGATGCCTCAGTTGAACAGTTTGATGATTGTTTTTTCATCGTGCATTTGGAAATAAAGCTTTAAATTGTCGCCCACCATGCAGATTTCGCCAATCTTCAACACAGTCATGTCTGCAGTGACTAGATTTTTCGAAAGCAACAAAATCTTCAGCCTTAATCAACCGATTTTGCATACATGAACAAACAACCAATAAGCCTTTCCTTGTCGACACTGGTGCTGAAGTCTCCTGTTTACCACCATCGCCATCATTCAAAAATCTCAGTCCAACTTCATTGCAACTATTCGCCGTCAACGGTTCTCCCACTAAAGTATATGGAGAGGTTACGCATGAGCTCAATCTTGGTCTTCGGCGCCCATTTGTCTGGACTTTTATTGTGGCCGATGTCAACTCTCATATTATTGGTGCAGATTTCTTGCAACACCATGATTTAATGGTTGACGTAAAGAGATCGCGCCTAGTCGATTCTCGAACGAACGGAGTTTCAAAATCGCTCTCAGAAATCTCTAGCCATGTGCCATCACCACAACTCATCAACCGAAAAGCGCATTTTTCTAATATATTTTAAAGTTTCCCAACATCACGAGGCTAGCACCACCTGTAGCTACCACAAACTCCCGTGCATTATATTTTATCGAGACGAACGGCCCACCTTGTGTTCAGCGCGAGGTCGCCGTTTACCGCCTAATAAACTTAATGCTGCCAAAAAAGAATTTGAATTGTTAAAATGGTTAAAAAACCAGACGGTTCATGGCGGCCTTGTGAAGATTATAGGGGTCTTAATGCAGTAACTATTCCATATCGATATCCACTCCCCTATCTTCACGACTTTACCAACATATTGCGAAGTAAGAAAGTTTTTTCTAAAATTGATTTACAAAAGGCATTCTACCAAGTACCTATCAATCCCGACGAAGTTCCCAAGACCGCTATATCATCACCCCATTTGGTTTGTATGAATTTTCACACATGACGTTTGGGCTACGCAACGCAGCTCGAACGCTTCAACGCTTGGTTCATGATGTTCTACGATAACTTGAATACGTATTTGTTTACATGGATGATATCTGTGTCGCTTCAAGTAACCTCGAAGATCACCACCAACACCAGTTTGATGTTTTCAAAATGCTCTCGAACCACAATTTGGCCATAAATATTGTAAAATGTTTTTTTGGACAGGCAGAGTTGGAGTTTCTTGGCCATCTATCACCCAACATGGAATAACTCCGCTTCCATCTCGAATTGAAGCAATTCAACAGATCAAGCGCCCAGAGAACGTAAAACAGCTCAAGGGTTTTATCGCAACTATTAATTTTTACCGAAAATACATACCCCACGCTGCTAGTACTCAAATCCCTTTGTTGGCAATGACTCCTGGTAATAAAAAGAACGACAAAACTCCTCTGATTTGGACCGATTCAACTATTAGAGCTTTTGATGTTTGTTGCCATTTTCTAGCTCAAGCAGTTCAATTGTCACATCCTGTACCAAATGCTATACTCGGTCTTGCCACAGATGCATCAAATTTGGCGGCAGGCGCAGCTCTTACTGCAATGTATTTACCGATACAACATTTTCGAGAAATGCTGGAAGTTTGAACATTTCACATCCTAACAGATCATAAGCCACTTATTTTTGCTTTCCGTCAATGCCCTGAAAAATCTTCTGCTCGACAAACAAATTATTTGTCATTTATTAGCAAATTTATCACTATGACATCCGGCATATAAATGGTAAAGATAATCATGCAGCAGATTTACTATCCCGGATTGACTCTGTGGTTGTCAAAGCCGACCTCTACACACAACTAGCAAAATCACAAGAAACTGATGATGAACTCCAGCATTTGCTCAAAGACAATTCCTCGCATTCACTTAATCTGACATCGTTCTCCTTTCCGAACATAGTAAAACCAATATACTGCGAAATCTCACATAATCGAATACGTCCTTTTATTACAAAAGACCTACGCCAGTCGTTTTTTGATGCTACTCACAATCTTTCGCACCCAGGACGTCGTGCATCAGCGCACCTTATGGCTGAACAGTTTGTTTGGCCGAATATCCGTCAACAATGCTTGAACTTTGCCAAAACTTGCATATCTTGCCAACGCACCAAAGTTCATCGCCATTCAAAATCTGAACTTCAACACTTCCCAATGCTAGATCAACGCTTCGCCAACATAAACGTCGATATTGTAGGACCTTCTCCACCTTCAAATGGCTATCGGTACCTCCTCACTGTAATAGACCTCTTTACTAGATGGCCAGAAGCGTTTTCAATGGTCGACATGACCGCCTATAACTGCAAATTCCTTAATCACTGGTTGGATCGCTCGTTTCGTTCAGGCCCTTTTTTCATCCAGCCATACCTGAAATCTGAACAAAATGAGCGTTTTTATTTATTTATGAAAAATACTAAAAAATATTTGTCACCTGAAATATTAAACTAACGAGAAACTTAAATCCATCCAACATTATTTTTGTCCATGAAGTTTGACGTTTTTGACTATTGGTAAAATTTTGATCAAAAACAAAATAACAATTTTTTCTTTCAAAATAAAACAATTAAAAATACAACTAAAAAAAGGTAGAAATTGGTTTTCTACGAAAATATCATCAGAACCAAGGCAGATATTATTTTAAATTTACTTCATCTAGTGCAAAATATTGCTTTTATCACATTTCTTTAAAAATTCAGTTGATAATGATTTTTGTAAAAATTGTAATCCTACAAATTCAAAGCCTTTTTCAGAATTTTAAAATAGTTTTTGAGTAAAGACGTTTGTCGTGATATTTTCTTTAGCAGCTTACACAAAATCACTAATTTTCACCCGTGCTTTTGAAGTAGCCTATGTCTTATATTGTGCCTTTTTCAAACGCCCCATAGAACTCAAAAATCATCGCACATAATGAGGAGCAGCAAATCGCAATATCCGACAATTCATTTCAACAGAAATTCAAACAAACCCTGTACTTTTTCTTATCTCAAAAATCGATCAAAATGATTTATCCTTTTAAGGTAATGATAGAGTAGGAAACTCCTTTTAATGACCCTTTTATGAAGTCTATATAATATTCCAGTATTATTTCCAAAACCCGTCTAAATACCTTGCCTCAGCGTTATCGCTTTATTCATTTCTGTATATCGTTTTTATTATCACCTTTATGACCGATACTTTCATATTCTTTCATTTACTCAAACAAATACAAAAAGGACTCAGATTACAGATTATTGAGAGTCCTTTGTGCAGTAACTTGGCCCTGATGGGCATGGCACACATAATAAGTGACGGATTAAGTCACCGTAAAGCGTTTATATAGCAATTCCGCCAATTAAACACAACTTAATGTATTACCATTGGGGATATCGTCAAGTCAGTCACAGTCTACACCAGAAGCAACCACGTTAAACCTGTAAACCGAAGTCAATTGTAGATATATCGGGCTTAAAGATTTAATGGTCACATTCACCGAAAACAACATCAACTGAGATGGAAAATAAAGCATTGATACTATACTTTCTATACCTATACGAGCGACGAACGATTAAATGCGAATGTTTGGTAATAAAAATCTAAATAAATCCTTCATTTTGGGGGCTGATAGTCAAAGACACACACGTAATCTGGAAA
This sequence comes from Eupeodes corollae, assembly GCF_945859685.1. NCBI lineage: Eukaryota > Metazoa > Arthropoda > Insecta > Diptera > Syrphidae > Eupeodes > Eupeodes corollae. Next base: position 7,473 of record NW_026605481.1, read on the forward strand.
TTCAGCAACAATCTTACACACACACAAACGAATTTATTATCAAACCTACCTATACCTGGCATTCGACCCCATCAAGCTGAAAATACAGTCTTTTGGCCAAGCCAATCTTATACATTGGTACCTCTTGTAAGTACGTAGTGCCTTAAGTCGAAAAATGCCCAAAGGACATCTTAACTGACAACATTTATACAAAAACAATAAACTCTTGAATTCCGGAACTGAAGTGAATTCATTTTTAGTACCCAAACGGGCTGTCAACCACCTTTATGGACGATTACAGGACCTTAATAGTTTTGTCTTTGTTTTCTGCGTTCTAAATATTTTGTGTTGGTGCTGTTGTTATGGTCTTGAGTCTTTTGTAGAATTCAGGACAATAATATATAAGAACGGTGAATTGGTTTTATTTTCATTTTCATTACACAAGAAGATAAAGATTATAGTGTCCTGATTCTTCTTCTATGTATATCCTACCCAGTTGACTTCGTCCTTTCGAATATGATTGTGCAAGAAGGATAAAGATAACTTCATAGAAAATTTTCTCTTCTGGGGATATTTTATTTTCCATTCTATTCCTTGTTTCTTCGTCGTCATCGTTGTCGTTGTCGTTTTCGTTGACTGGACATTCAGAGTTTCTCCTGGAGTATATCTTTTTTTACTCCTTCGCCTTATCAAAGGACACACTCACAATAGTTTGGAATAAATTGCATATAATTGCTTTCACTGGTGCACATTAAATGTCTCAGAAGAGATTTATGGATTTTTACTATAAACACTGCCAGGATTTTTCTGCACTCTGTCTGAATCTCAATTTCAGAATAATCTAAAGGAATTTACAGGAATAAAAGTGAAGTCCTGTGGTGAGGCGATTTGAAGAAATATACGATGGCAAATTCTGGCAGGACAACAGTGGTTTTGGTTATAATTATAATAAATAAATAATAAGTAATTAGATTGCGGTTTTGCAAAGTTTGTTGTGGCGGTCTTCGCAACAACATTTGCTGAATTGAGTTTTGTCTATAGAAGATATCCTGCGGGCTGTCATGGACAGGATTTAAGTGAGTTATTTTCTCACTGAAGATTATGTATTTCTTGTGTTTTGTTTTCGATTTTTCCTTTGGGGATTGTCATTGATTCATTCGAGAATTCATTTTGGATCAATTTCCAATTCAAAGTGATTATTGATGTTAGCAGAAATTTATTGTTTTGGAGTATTAAGTGTGACACCGGCTGACAGGGTGGTATTGATTTATTGTATTTTTGACTCAAAGACGTTTAAGAGTCTTATCGCTGGATTTGGCTCATGTTTAATACTTCTTTTGATTTAGAATTTCATTAACATTTCCTTTGATATAAACACAAACTGTTGCACACAGAATTCGGATCCTTCAACTCCAGACTTACAATTTTTGATTAAACTTTTAAGTTCTAATTTACCACAAAATCCGCCACTTCATTTCCTTAAATCAAAACAACACTTTTAAGCATCCTTTGTTTGAAGATAATTAATATGAAATTTCGCGGAACATATTGTGTTCTAACTTTAACCACACACACCCCATACTCCTTACGCTCGTAAAAATGTTTACCTCCTTCCCCTAATTTATCCGTATACACAAATATTTTTAATTGAATGAATAGAGTTACTCGTCGTATTTTATACTCGTACCTATTATTTGATTAAAGTTACTTTAGGGACGACAAAACGTTATAACTTGTGGTGTAGCGTCATGCTGCTGCTGCCACTACCGCTGCTGTACTATGCACGTTTGTTGGCAGCTCCACAATACCGCGAAAGATTAATGAGATAAAATTTGCGGATGAAATAACCCTTCCCATCATCATCATGATCAGGACTCATCTCAAGCGAACCAAACATTCCGTACGTATATATAAAATCCCAGCAATCTGCCGTCAAAAAAAAAAGAAAGAAGAATAAACTAAACGTTAAGAAATATTCCCTCGTCCTTATAGCCATCTATAGTCTAGCTGTTTAGCTGCTCAAGCCAAACCATTCAAATAGATGATGAAATGAAAAATGGCAACAAATCTGCATATCATTCCGATGTTACTACGAGGTAATGGAGCCTTTTCCTGAAGCGAAGCGCTACCTACACTATACACCCATCCTTTATCCTTTTTTTGACTGCTGTTTTGTACAGCCCCGCTATTATGCAATGATGTTAGCAATTTTAATATTTTAAACTTTTTGCAAATACAAAAACAAAATTGTACACATAATAGCTTGTCGCGAAATAAACGATTCGTGGAACTCTGTTGGTGATGGGCGATAATGATGACTCGCATAGCATATACTTAGTTTAGCAAGGGTTGTTGCAAACAAGGATATTTTTGAGTTCCATGGATTTTTTCTTTTTCATTCAATCAATCATTTTATCAAATGCGTTTTAATGAAATGCCAACGTTAGATTGTTGATAACACTCAACGGAATTTTAAGTGGAGATACTACATTATACTCGTTTATACTTTTTGAACTGTTTTGAGGGGCTTGTTTTAGCGAATTTATAACCAGGTTTTGCAAGTTGTTCATTTGACACAGACAATTAATGATGAGAACTTCCTTTTTTTCGTAAATTGTCTGCGAATTTTCATGCTTTGGAATATGATTGTTAGGATTTTTATTTAATGATTTTTTTTTTCTATTATGAATGCAAAATTAATGAAGTCATGAGAAATGAGTAAATACAAATTTAAATAAAATGTGCACATTTAAGAGTTGAGAAATTATAATAATTATTTTTACATACTCTAATATTATCATTCATGATTAAATACAAGATTAAATTAAAATATGATAGAAATAACTTTTGGCCAAAAAAAAACTGTAAACTTTGATATTCTCTACACATAATGTACTTTTCTTTTCATCAAGACCGCTGCTGAGGCATTCCCAAGATGAAGTCAACGGTGGCGTCTACAATTCCATAAAAGCTGAACTGCTTAATGAACACCTTACACTACTACTGCGACATATTGGGAGATGAAGTCTGTAAGGAAGGATTATGCCGGCTCTTGCCATCGGGGTGACTTCCTGACATTTTAAAAACTTTGTCTTTGTCATTGCAGCCAGACTCAGGCAACAAGTCTTGAGCTATGGGTCTATCAACAAGCTAAATTCGGCAACATAAGCGTACTAAGCGCACCGGCCCCACAGAAGAAAAAGATCACAACAGCAAGGATAAGTTCTTTGAGTCTTGGACAAATTATATGAGCAGTGTACTATCTACGATATTTTGATTGTCCTGGGCAATTTTAATGCCAAGCTAGAAAGGGAAGACATCTTTGGTGGGATAATCGGGGAAAACAGCCTGCACGACAACACTTCCACAAAGGAACTTTGACTTCTCCAGATCAATCTACCGTCAAATATGATTGACCATATTACGATCGACGCTAGACACGCTTCCAGCATCATGGAGCCAAACTTTCCGAGGAGCTAACATCGACTCAAACCACTACCTCGTTGTAGCCAAGGTAGCACTTAGGGTTTATAGACCCAAGGCAAAACAGGGAGATGCTGGGAGAAGATACAACGTCGAAAGGCTACAATCGCAGGATATCGCCAAATCCTTCTACCACCCAGTCACAATAACCTCTTCAAAGTTTTCTGCCGACAACACATTAAATCGAGGAACAATTGCCTCTAACGTGCATTGTTTCAAACAGCCTCCAACAAGAACCCCTGCTGCATAGAAGGAAGAGAGCTGCTCACGAACTCTATGAGCAGAAGAGGAGAGATCATGAAAAGCGTGCATTTGAAGATGTTGAGAGGTTCAAAAGCAGAAATGAATTTCGAAAGGTTTATGATCAGGGGAAACGATATTCACAAGAAAATAAAACCTGGAACGAATGCTACAAAGACGAAAGTGCAAAAATCATAGTAGAACGTCTAAGATCCATCGTCAACAACCTGATAGGTTCTTATAAGTATGGTTTTAGGAAAGTTCATAATCCATCAAATATTCATACCAAATGTTCAAATACTATAGTATATTAGGCCAAAGCCTGGAAAACCCCAAGAACTTAAAATTGACATCCACCATCTTTTCATGGATTTTAATGCCGCATATGACAGCATTTGAACTGTATAAAGTCTTGTCTAGTTTTGACATCATCCCTGCCAAACAAGTCCGTTTGTGCAAGATGACCGTGGAGAATTCGCGCAGCTCCATAAAGATTGGAAACAACTTAAAAGAACCTTTCGACGTCAAAAAAGGATTTCGCCAAGGTTATTCGCTGCAATGCGATTTCATTAACATCGTCCTTGATAGAATAATGCAAAGCTTCCACGTCAAACGTCTTCCCACAAAAGTCTGTACAATTACTTGCATATACTGATCACATTGACATAATCAGAAGAATTCAGCGTGATTTTAATGGATCTTTTGTGCGTATTGAAGCACAAGCGAAAAAAATTGTCTAAGCGGTTAAAATAAATAAATTGGGTGGCGCAACAGTTTGTGAACTAGGGCCTAGTGACTGACAACTCTCAACCATTCCTGTCTGTGATTAATGTTTTTAGAGATGGAAGGGATCTACAGTTTTGAGCTGAATCCGAACGGCAAATTTGAGAAAGCACTTTTCATGACTAGAATTACTCTTGGAGAATTTGTCAATTCCACACAAGAGGCAGTAACCGTGAAAAAAGTTAAGTGGCAAAGGCAAGACCTCTTGCATGACAGTCCAACGCACCAACTATCACGCTACGGGTAAAAAATATAATACAATATAAGCCTTTGCCTGATAAAGTTTTGGAAATTAGAAGCAGTGGATGGAATGCCAGATGGTTATTGGGAGAGACATTGATATAGTAAGTGTATCCAAATGTAAATGTGTCTTATTAAATTGTAACGTAAAGCTCTTTATGTTTTTCAACCGAATCTATATTTCTTTAAAAATTCAAATAAAGTTCCCTTTCAGGAATTTTGAAGACAAATTTGGAGAAAATTATTTATTTTTTAAAAGTCGGTTTAGTTTCATTTTTTCAGTTTCAGAATTATTGTTGAGAAATTTTTATTTTGTAATGTTCCTTAATTCAAAAAAAACTGTCTATGGAAAATATTTATAAAAACCATTCGTTAATTTATAAAATATAGTAAAAATAAATACCAGAAAATTCGTTAATACAATTTAAACAAAAATGAAAAAAAGAAAAAAGGAGTTGCAAGGCAACCAGAATTTGTTTTCCAGACTGCTATGCAGTTAAACCTTCATGGTGTCCTCAAAAACAAAAGTTAAAATTGACATTAAATGTTCTGGTTTATAAATCAAGATTTTATTGTTTTCAAAGCAAATACGAGTAACAATTAAGAATAAAAGTGTTAACAAGGAAAATTTGCTCAAACTTAACGAACCATAAATAGTGTTTTATATGTATTTGCGTGTTAATTAAAACCAGTGCTTAAGGCGATTTTAATGGCTTTCCTTTTTGCGCTTATTTCATGCGTTCAAATCAATAAAATTAGATCCTTTTCCTTTAACGTCTTAATGCACGAATATAGTAAAATATATCCTACCGAGCACACGTTTATAAAAATATAACTGAAATAAGTTCAGTTCGCGGCAGGTTTGTCGCGTTTACAAAATTCTCATTCCACAAGTTAGTATTAAAGTAAAACCTGCGACTTTCTAAAAGAACCGTAAGGAGCTATTGTCGCATTACTTATACGATACTGAAAAAGGATATGTTAAGTAGTTGTAGAAGTTAGTGCTATTACATTATATTTACATATGCGAGGGTGGCATGTTAGCTTCAATTTCAGTCAGAGGCGCATTTAGTATGCGTTATTAATTTCCCATTCCAATTTATTGTTATGGGGCCAACTTTTGTATTTATTTTTTCTCTGGCCATAACTCAAGAGCAAGAGAGATGCGCTGAAATGACTTCTAGAATATTTCTTAAATGATTTCTTATAAAAGGAACTTGACAAAAATGCGAAAACGAAATTTAAAAGCAAATATGAAAATGTTTATCTCAAAAGACAGAAAGAGCTAAATAACAACCTTTAACAAACTTGACAAGGCCAAACTTAGATTTTGAAAGAAGAAAAATAATCACACTTAATAAACTTTCAAATCCTGTGTCCTCTAAAAATAAAAATCCGTCCCCGTCTTACTTCTAAATTGTAGACTTTTCTTCACACATTTCTAACCATCATCATCCAGAGTCAAAGCCAGACGAAAAACCCACATCCACTTTGTTGAATTTAATTTGCTTTACATATGCATGCATATTAAAACAAAGTGTTAATGGTTTTATTACTGTGAAAGGATCATATTCCCAAATAGGCATAGACTTATATAAAGACACATCAGCACAGCACCGCACCGCGTCGCTTCATCGTCGCGTCAGACAGAGCGACAAGTGTGCCACCATATAGAACTCAACCAACCAAACTCAAAAACCCAACCAAGGATAATTTATAGCCTGCCTCATCTAAATACGTATGAGATATTATCTCGTATCCCCAAATTAAAGGGCTGTGCTTTGATAGATTGAATGCCAGATAGTTTCCGAATGGAAGGAATAGACAGCAGCTAACTGGCCGACCGAAGACTCTTAAAAGGATATGTGGAAAATGATGATAATGATGAGATTGTGAGTCTTCTTCATTCACAATTCACACACATATGACTCAGGATATTTTAGAAGAGTTTTTGTATCGAATTTCCACTTGGACGCCTCCCCCTATCTAAAAGTTAAATATTTTTAAGAATATTTTCAATTTTTCAAAAACACAAAACATAAAGGAGACAAAAGTCCTTTATACAAAAAAGGACGAGTGAAATCTTCGATGCAATTAATTATAGGCGACAATATAAATTACCCGCACTACCCTTTTTCTTCACAAGTAGACATATATACACACGTACAGTTATATGAATTAGGTGATGGCGTCTTTTATAGCTTTATACACATATGAGAATTGGGGAATTTCGACGAGCATGTAACTAATGGATTTACAACCGAAAAGGACTTATTCATGTATGAGCATAAATGCCATTTGAGGTTATTGTTAATTTGATTTGAGTAACATAATTAATGATGATGAAATGGAAAGAAGTTAACATTTTTGCGTAACGAAAAAGGACTTACATATACGTTCATAGCGAATAAGTTCATAATGAAGAAATTTGTATCGAAGAATTGTGGGGACTTCTAATTTGAACGGTTTTGAATGGTTGATGTTGAAATGTCACATTAAACAAAAATCTTTATTCTGTAACTAATCCAAATTCATTAAAATTTGAACATGTGTGTTATAAATTAACTTTATCCTCATATTTATATTGGTGTGAGTTTGAATTGGAATGTTTACAATCAAAAAACCAATTTGAAGAATTGAGATAATAGAAGAATCAAAACATTTTAACGAAGAGGTTATTGGTTTTAATTTTATTTGAAATTAAATTTTAACGTTTTCGGAAATGATAAATTTTTGAACTTTATAGATTTCAACTGTAAAATTCTATAATGTACTTTTGGTAAAATTGTTAAACATAAATTCAAAATTGAACTAAACAAACAAACCGTTCGAAACATTCAGCGCTCAAATTAATTTAAACAAAACAGTTGAAAACAAATAGTTCATGTTGAAATAAATTTGGAGGTGGTAAGTAATATAATTTATACAATTTCCTTACAAAATAAGAATTTATTTATATAAGAATTTACTTATTTTTGTTTTTTATTTACAGAATATGGAAGAGAAAAAAAGCGAAAAAAGGAAACCTGGGGGAGCTGCGTTTTAACAGAAAAAATAGAGAAAACATGCCAACGTCGAGAATAAAATCGGTGACTATTTGCGGCACTTTTATAATCCTTCAAAGTGTCAAACGCTCTTTGTTAAGCGAGGAACCAGAATTCACTATAGCTACTGGCGTGACGACCTCAAGGACGAAGGAGATTTGCTCATAGTTCGCAATGACGTTTCCAAGGATGCGTCTTCGAATTCGTCACCACAAAAATGTTCGACGCTTTCGCTTACTACCTGGAGAAAGACTTTGCGGTAACTCCGTTCAATCACAAGGGTTTGGCAGATATTTTTTTTTTTTGACAGGAGGCAATCTTCTAAAGGCACTTGGCAGCATTCGACACCAATTAGTGTGTGACTCTTAACCACTAAAACCACCTCTTCATCAGGACCAATCTTGAAGGATCGACATCCGATTTTTCTTTCTTAATTTTGTACAATCACTTTGGGAGAAGTTTAAACTTTTAATACTTTCCCATGTTTTTTTAGACCATAAGCTAATGAGGCTTGGTTCTTCTTAATCTCCGAACATGGTTTCTTATATTCAAGACGGACTCCATTTCAGAATTAGTATGACTTTGCAGTCTCTGGTTGTGCGATACAGCGTATTTTTTAACAACTTCTGTAACCATTTCTATTTGTAAGTCACGATGTAGATCGGTATTTCTTATGTACCAAGGTGCATTAACTATTCCACGAAGGACTTTGTTTTGGAATTTTTGGATGATTTCGGTATTTTTTTTTCTTTGTACAGCCCCATAGTTGGATTCCATAGGTCCAAACAGGCTTAATGCTTGATTATACAGCATTATTTTGTTTTGGATTGATAAATCAGAATTGCTACCAAGCAACCACTACATTTTTCTCTTTTCTTTTTGATGTGCTCTTTCCACTTAAGCTTTGCATCCAAAGTCATTCCAAGGTATTTGGCCGTATTGGCGTAAGGTACAGCTTGATTATTAATGATTATTGGAATATTGTTTATCTTTTATTTGTAAAGTTTAAAAGAGAAGATTTTGTTTCATTGAGTTTGATACGCCATTTTTCGGTCCAAGCTCTCACTGTGTCGACGGCATTTTGTAGTTTTACTGCTGCCTTAGAGACAAATTTGTCGGGTACCAAAATTGCGGTATCATCTGCAAAAGTAGCCATTATGGTGTGATTACCAACTGGAATATCCAATGAGTATAGTAAATACAGGGTAGGACCTAGGACACTTCCTTGTGGTACACCGGCTTCTATTTTTTTCAATTCCGAGAATTCTTGATCGTACCTTACTCTAAACAATCGGTCTGAGATGTACGATTTTAATATTTCAAAGTACTGTCCCTCATGCCAAACCTTGTCAAAAGCTTGAGCAACATCTAAGAAAATAGCTGAACATACTTGTTTTTCTTCTTATGCTTTTTCTAATACATCCGATATTCTATGAACTTGGTCTATCGTGGAATGTTTATTTTTAACGCCAAACTGATGGTTTGGGATTAACCTTCTTTCTTCTATGATTTTGCTAAGTCTCTTCAGAGGCAGTTTTTCAAAAACTTTTGCCATAATTGGTATAAGCGATATTGGTCTGTAAGCCGTCACTTCTGTAGGTGGTTTTAGGCGAGTTTTTTGACTGCGGTCTTTTCAGGTGCTTGGCTGCTTTCCATAGCGAAAAATCGTTTGAAGCATCAGTCGTTAAATTCCTTAGGAATGTACTGAGTGAATCATTTTTGAATTTGTAAATTTGTTTTTTAAGATTATTGCTTATACGGTTAAACGTTGTTTTATCATCTGGAAATCTACTATTTTGCCATTTTCTTCGAGCTCTTCTTTTCTCTATTATCAACTCTCTTATCTTTAATTGATATTTTATTTCATTTTGTCTTCTATTAGAAAATGTTGGAGTACTTTCTTCAGCGGCCTGTTGCACAGCAGCAATGAATTGTTCCACTTTATTGTCAATTTGCTCGATTGTATCCATAGGAGATCTTAAATTTATAAAACTTAAAAGCTTTTCTCTAAAATCACTCCAGTTTGTTTTCTTATTTACAAGCTTTGGATTAACTTTTTCTAGTACTTCCGATTCACTTAGCGATAGAATCACTGGAGTATGATCTGATGACAGGTCATAATTACCTTCGACACTAATGTGATTTCGTTTGATTCCTTTAGCTACGAAAAAGTCAACAAGGTCTGGTATTTTGTTAGTATCAGAAGGCCAGTATGTTGGCGACCTGGAGGAATAGAATTTTTGGCAGATATGAGAAAGGCGATAAGTTCATTTGTGGACGAGAATAAGTATAAAAAGAAATCTCTGGTGGAGGCTAAGTCGCAGCGAGCTAGGAAAATTTGCGCCAAAACTTTCCACAATGTGGGAATCGTTGTTCCAGTGAATATAACCACAACAGTGGGCTATCGCCCCTTGATGGACAGCGATGCCAATATTAAGAAGATACTTAGTGCTTTGGACGAGCCAGGAAAGTCCTCAAAGGAAGAAGCCAAAGAGATAGTCATGGAGAAATTGCAGCCCATCATTACAGCTTCAGTGATCGTTCTGGATGAGTCTGATTTTGGTACTAATCTGGAACTAGGAATTGACCTTTTCTGCTCCGGTCATAAGGACCTACGCGGAATCATTCAGAATCTTCTCAACCCTGCCTATAAGTTGCTCGGACGGCCACATTATATGGCAATTCTGTAGGCACATTTGGCCAATAGAAGCAATAGTCATAAGCTCAGTATTTTGGATTGAATTTGTTGTGAAAGAAGAAGGAAATGTTTTAAATAAAATTAATTTTTATTGTAACAGTTTTATTTGTTGTTGATTTTATGATATAGTTTCTAGACAATTAGCTTTTACTTAGTCAATTGTTCGGACCGGTTGAAGTGAACAAAGAGGATAGCTGCAGCCAAGCGAGCTTGTAGTCTGGTTCATGTCGTGAGTTGTTACTCTCCTACGAGTCGAGCTAGTGTAACGGCCTTGTCTGCGCTGATATTCTGCTCTATCACAGCATAGGAAAGGATTATAGATTTTAGGGTGTTGACGGCAAGACAAATCCTCAGGAGAATTCAGTTCAAAAATTTTCAAAAAATTTAATTTTTAGAGAATATATACCGTACAAAACATCTTCATTGTGTGAAAGGAAGTACTTGGATATTTTTATTGAGTTCTTTGTATGTTTGTATCAAAACGTTTTGTTGAACCACTCGATGACGGGATCCCATTCTATTTTTTGGAACTCGTATAGATCATTGTCTTCCTGAAAATCAACTTGATAAGTACCTACATAAGGCTAAAGTTTGTATCTTGCATTTCCAGATCCTTTAGTTCATTGCAGAGTAAATCGAAAGTTCTACGGCCAAAATCAATTTGAATTGGTTAGAATTCATTTTATTTTCACAAATAATTTGAGAAGAACAAAACTTTTTACTAACACATTTTTTCATCAATACAAAATTTGACGGCCGGTGTTAAACAAATTTAAATGTCAAATGCCGAAAACCCGGTTTTGATTTTGGTGTGAATGCGAAATCATGTTACGCTGAGAGAGCTTACAAACCGAATGCAGTTAAACTGACCAAAAAGAATTTGCGAGGTACATGAGGGCACCAATGATTGACTAATATTCAGTATGATTTACCCTTTGGCAGGTGTCATAAGAACAATGAACTTGGAACCCGAAAGAAAAGATTGTTAATATACTGATGCCGCTGACAAACAATAACATCACAAGTTTCTCAAATACGATTAATTTTCATGCTCAGGAAATATTCAAGCTTATCTCCATCTACCACATCGAATTCATTTCATATTTGAGCTTTGGTTTCAGTCAGTTCATTCAACTCTGAGCTCGCTAAAATAGGATCATCAATATAAACATCGATAATATTAAATTTACTTTTATTGTTTTTTGTGAAAACACAGCTTCTTCAGAACAGAGTCTAACTTTTCGTTCTATTCTCAACCACTCTGCTTCAACTCTTGAGTTTCATCAACCTATATTATCAAGCTCCTCGTCAATAAACGCTTTGGGCTGCTTGATGTAGACAGTGGCAAAGAGATCACTGTTCAAGTACGCTAATGACGCTTTCATTTTGTGCATATGTAAATCGTTTTCACAAGGCAGTGAAAAATCATACGTTGGGTACCTTATAAACGTGTTAAGGTTTCCTTAAACTTAACACTGAACCTTTTGCAACCAAATGAGACTTAAACTTTAGAACACTGCCATCTGAATTTTTTTTTGATGCTATAAACCCATTTGCAGGCAATGACTTTCTGTCCAGCTGGAAGCTCAGCTAAGGACTATTTTTTATTTTGTTTTCATTAAAGAATCGTATTCCTTCTGCATCGATTACTCCATAACTAACTTACTTTTACTAACTTACTTAAGGTTGCGCTACAGTCCAGTGTGAAATAGTGCCTCACCCAACAAACTTCTCCATCTATAGCTCGGTGCCTGACTAGATGTCTCCAGTTTAGCGTCCAAGTTGGGTAAGGTCACTTTCCACTTGTGCGCTCCAACTGATCCTTATTCTTCCTCTACTGCACTGTCCTGTGGAATTGGGTTCGACGACTTTTCAGGCCGGAGCATTGGTTTCCATGCGCTATACGTGACCCAGACATCTTAGTCGCTAGACTTTTACCTTCTGACTAAGTCTACGTCGCAGTACAGCCCGTACAGCTCAACGTTCCATCTTCTCCTTCATTCCCCTTCTATGCATTCGGGGCCGTAGATGACACGAAGAACTTTTCTCTTGAAACGACCCAAGATGCTTGCACTGACCGTAGAGCAGGACGATGATGATGAGGGTCTTACATAACGATACTTTGGTCGCTCCAGGGAGGACTGAGCAAGAGTTATTCTTCGTTTGATCTCAGCGTTGGCTGCTGTTGTTTTCTGTGTTAATAGCGGAGCCTAGGCAGACGAAGTCCTTAGCTACCTCAAAGTTACGTATGTCAATGGTGACGTTTGGACCGAGACGTCGGAAAGTCCTTTCTTGACGACAACATGTACTTCGTTTTGCAGCTATTAACCGTTAAACCCATTTTTCTACCTCTTCCTCAATACTCACAAAAGCCCCATTGACATCACGCTGAGTTCTTCCGGTTATATTATTGTCAGTAATTGGACAGACTTTTGAAAGACAGTGCCTCTAGTGTTGACGTTATTCAAGTAAGATGTTGAAAAAATCACATGACAGTGCATCACCTTGTCTTAAGTCTTTTTTGATATAGGAAGGTTCTGTTAAGATATTTTAAACCTTTATGGAGGAGCGTGAATTCTTCATGGTCATTCTGTACAATAGCTTGGCATTTTTTTACTAACTGCGTCTGTGACACTCTCTGTAATGAAAACATCATCCACCTCCAATTGATTCAAAATATTACATTTTTTTTAAGTTGCTTACGTCTAAATGTTCGAATCGAACATTGGAATTTGATCAGCTTGATCCATATCTAGTTGTCTTTTGTCGATTGTTGTAGCAAAACCTTACACTTAAATATGTCATGCATTTGGCTTTTTGTGAGTCCTTAGTCCATACTTCATATGGAGTTTTATCAACAATTTCCTTCGTTACGGATCTGTTTGTAAATATGCTGCAGTTGTTTACAAACTACATAATTACCACTTTGCACAATCATACTTCTAGCCATCTCGACACAAGTTAGATAAGAGCGTTTAGCTAAGCCGTTCTTCTGAGGAGCATGGGGAACATTCAACTGGCGCAGTAACCGTCTGCATCCAAAAATGCGCCAAAATCCTTTTTTTTGTTCCCCACGGTTTGCTTTTCTGATAAAGCCTCTAAAGATTTGAAGACACCAAATACTTCATCCTTATTTTTGAGGAAGTAAACAAAAATGAAACGTGACACATCGTAACGAAGTATTTTTATTCATTAGGCCACTTACATACACCGCTGTGCACAGTTTAAAAAATGTTTTTTTGGGACAGCCTGAATGTTGGAAATGGCTTTACACATGTTTTGCTTTTTGCACAAGTTACACACTTGTTCTTACCTGGCACATCTTTCATTACAAGCCCATGGACTAATTTTTTGGCTTACATTTCATTAAGGCTATTAAAGTTTGAATGTCCATATCGATTGTGCCACTCAATAAGTGAGATCAAGATCCACTATCAATACACCAGGAATCTTTATTCAGACCGCTATTTGCATCAGAATCGACCTTTTCGTTGACAAAACATTAGTACAACATTCCCAAGAGTAAAAAAATATTTTTTTAGGAACGTTTCAGCACATTGATATGGACTTTGAAAGTTATATTGTACCTATATAAATTGTCACTTAAAACTTCCAAATTGTTTTCTCCGAAACACAAAAAGGTTTGAAAATTTTGTTTTCTAAACTCATTATTATTTAATTAAGAAAAAACTTTTGCAAAATTATTATAAATTTGTATTTAGATTAAATATTTATAAAAATACTTCAAAACATTCAAACTCTTTTTCAAGCAAAAACTTAAAAATTATATTTTAACAAGAACACAAATAAGTACCTACTTGTAATTTGCCACTTTGACATAACTTATGCAAGCTCATCCGTCTTCATCTTCATAAAATATACTAAAACCATCTCTCAACCCAGCCATATCCTACTCCTTAACACAAAATTCTGGGTAGGTACATATGTAGGAACGGTAGTTCTTAAAATTCTTGTTTAACTTCTCACATATCCTGGAAATTCATGACATCACAAACTTATTGCATTTACTCATTTTGTGGTCTTATCCGATGAGATCAAATTTAGAGAAGCAGAACAAGAACAAGAATAAGAAGGATCCTTTAACGAAATTGCATTTTGTCAAAAGAGCTATGAAAATGCCCTTCCACCTTCCACCAACACACCAACCGCTAGGTTTTTCTTCAGAATCTTAAAATTTCAGTTCTATACAAATGTTCCTCGATCCCGCACTTCTGATGGTGCGGCTTCTCCGAAACAACAAACGTTTTAACGTTGCATACGTACGAAGGTACCTACTCAACTCAAATGTCATTTAATATGCAAAGTTTGTGTTTCACTTCTGCATATATGTTCACGTTCACCGAAAATCCAACGCCAAAAGTTATTTCTTAACTCGGTTCCGCTTGTATACTCGTATATAATATCATATCCTTGACGAAGTTAAGTGATGTGCTGTAAGTCCTTTTTGTACGATATGGAGCAAAACCGGAAACTCAAGCAACAGAAACTATAAACCCACCTACGTACTCCTTCCTATACTCTCTAAGCTACAAAACGAGAAACCTGAAACTTGACTGAAGAGTGAACTGAGCATCTCATCACCATGACTACCCGCAACAGTTTTTGGAATTGGCTTTACACAAAAAGGACACAAACCTTAGGTACACCGATACCTATAATCTAAATACCAAAAGTCTCATGATGGAGATGCAAGTTGTGTCATATTTTTGGTGCAGCTTAAGTTAAACGGCATATCGTAAACATTAATGGTTGTTTTGCAAAATGTTCCGTTCATGTTATGTTTTCTCTTCGTTGTCGTCATTACAGAAGCTTCTAGTGCCTCCTCTGATTCCATGATATGAGTATTGAGCATCCTTGCATCCAAACCATCAACATCCCTGTTTTCATCAGAGATTAGTGCGAAAATTTTCAATAAAATTATTTATGTGAAGATTTTGCCTTTCGGTTGGGGTTTTTGTATTTTGCACATAGCATCAGGGTGCTTTCGTTGCGGTCCAATTTAGTTAATACCTAAACGTGTACCTTGCTAATGGATGGCAGGAAGGACGAAACATAATTTCACTGGGGATACGATTCGGTAAAGTACGAGTAGCCTTGCCTAGCGCCTAAGCCGAGCACGCACAACAGGACTCATAAAATTTAATATTTCTACTTTTGAAGTTTAAAATTCCAATTTATTAGAGTTTACCGCGGCGGTATATATAATATCGTCATTTGAGCTTGTCGAAGGAGCTGCTGGGTTTCTTTGGTGCGGGAAACGGTCAATAAATTTATTTAACGAGAAATTTGCTTTAAAACGTTTTTATTTCGTTCGACACAACAACAAACAAAAAAAGAAACGATAACTAGTTGAATGGGGGAAGGCATTTGGGAGACAGTTATTATGGGCTGTGAGGGTCGAATTAAGTGCCAAACTTAAGTATGGAAGATTTTTATATTTTTAATGTAAACGTTTAAGAAGTTTGGGATTGTTTTGCTTTGAATCGTAAATTTGAGGAGAGTGTATTATGAATCGGGAATAATAATGAGAGCGAAAAACAGAAAAATAATATATTTCTTTCCAAAAATGGTAAGGTACTTAGAAACAAGTTGAATGTTCAGATTTTAGAATCCATTCTGGTTTGAATTTATATTTTATAGTTTATTTAAAAGAGTGTTTTGCAGGAATTGTTGTAAATTTCTTCTCCTATAAAATCAGAACCTTTCAAAACATAACTAAAAGACACAAATTTAGTTTCAAATTTGTTTTTAAGGAATATGCTCAGAATTTTCATTTAAGGAACAACTTTTTTCAGGGTTAAATTTCAGGTTTTGTTAAATTGGCTAATAATGAATCAAACATTTTTTAAGTCCACACTATCTTTTGTAATCGTTTCAATTACGTAGTTGAATTGCAATTATTCGACGTTTTAAGGTTTTAAGAATCTAGGTTTTTCTATAAATCCCAGAAATAGTTAAATTTAAGAAAAAGGATGATTAAATTTTATGGGCCGATGTTGATTTTGAATAACACACAAATTATTTAAGAGATTAGGGTTATTTCCTTTTATTATGATAATATTGGTTTGGTTAAATTATATATGGAGCAAAATATTCTATGCCGTTAACACCCTTTTTTTGTTGGAAAATCTGTCAATAGTATAGTAGAATTTTACACCAATAACAAAAACAATATAGAATTTTACTACGGATGGGCTTTTAACATTTATACGAGTCTCAAATGGATCTTTTGTGATTTCGTTCTTAAATGTTGGTACGATTGATATTGCATTTGTCTATCGATGGCTGTGTTCGTTGAGTAGTTTTGCATTTGGAATTATGTGTTTTCCATAATCAATCTATTATTTATTGATATTATTTAGTTCTGTTAATGAAAATGGACTAACTGGGTTTATTTTGCAAGAGAAAAGAAAATTAAGTTTTGCTATGTTTCCACCAAAGGTTTATCTCAGTTTATATTAAACAAATCTTTTTGGTGTTTCAACCGCACAAGAAGATTTAAAAATGATTAAGTTTAATAGCACTTTTTAGAATGTAAATGGTTTTTCGATGTTTCTTATGAAGTGCAAGAGAGATAGTTTAATAATTCAGCACCATATAAGAATATGCGACCTACTCCATGTGCATTTTTTTTTAAATTTGATTAAAACAAAACTATATTTTTTTACACAAACATGCAAAAATAAACAGACCATAATGTATTATCTGTAAAACCAACTCCTCCACACAGGTTTTTCTTCACAAATTTTGACTCGACTCCAATCCCCGACCGGAAGCGATGCGAATCAAGCTCATTTCAACTCGATTCAGTATATACAGAATTATGACGAGCTTCAAGCTCGCTTCAACACCACATGTTAATTTAGTAGTCTACGAACAAAACCCCTTCTTGAAGATTTTATTTTATGTCAAATTGTTGGGTTAAACCTTTGGAATCGACTATCACATAGCACAGACGTCCTTTTTTTTTTATTTTGATAGTGATAAAAACCGGACTACTGCGGATCGTTTTTTTTGGCAATTTATCATCTTTTAGCTCTTAAATTATTGCTGACTTATCGACGTACACCTTTTCTTTCAAATGATCCCAAAGACAGAAGTACAACGGTTTTAAATAACATGAAATTTGTTTGTTATCTGTTTGGCAAGTAGTACCGTTCTGTTGAAATCACATCCAAAGCTTCTTTGTTCGGGCCATAACATGTTCTTTATCATCTCACTATAGCACCATTTACAATAACTGCCTGGCCGGTCTTATTTTGGAAAAATATGGCCGGATAATGCCACCAGCTTATATCTAAACCGCACCGACAACTAACACTTTTGATTGCATTGGTATTTCGACAATCACTTTTCGATTATCATTCACTCCAAATGCGGCAAACAGAGGTGAAAATGTGCCTCATGACTTAAGATGATTTTCTTCGAAATTTGATTATCCACTGTTACCATTTGCTGCCACCATTCTGAACATTGTCGACAACGCATGAAATGGTCTCTAGAGGCTTTTATTCTTGAGTGAATTGCACTTTATAAGCATATAAATACAAATCTGTGTGCATAATGTTCCCCAGCGACAAGCGTGAGAGGAGTAATTGGTATGGGCACTACGACGACATTTGCTTACAGCATAATGCACTGGTGTTTTCACGTCTCCTAAAATTAAAATTACGAAGTGCACGATATGTGTTTTGATTTTAACGCCTATTTGTATAATAAGCCTGAAGAACTTTAAGGCCTTGCTTGATTGTGTTTCTTTCAATGTTTGAAATTAAGAAATGTTAAATGAAATACAGAAAAAAACTTGACGTTTAGGTGTAGTTTACATACAACAACAGTCCTCATCATTTAACCACTATTTACGTAGAAAGAAACAAATTTAAAGTTAGTATATTTAGTAATTTCAAAAACGTTGTTTTTTTTACATGCGATTATTTTTAAGAAAATATCGTTTTTGGTTCGTAAAATATTGTAAGTGACAAGTTTTTATTTTGTATTTTTCATAAATGCTGATTTTTTCAAGTTCATACTAATTTGTTGTAATGTCACAATGTATGATAAAGAAAAAATGTTTAAGAACTATTGAAATTAAAAAAAAGAGGCTGGGATGCAACCCATACTGATAACTTCCCATCCGGTCTGTCCATTTGTTATGCTTAAAAGGTTTGTAAGATTTCGTGCTTTGTTAAAAAATTTGTTAATTGACTTAGTCTTAAAGATTTAAAAATTGTTAACAATATTTTGCATTTGATGAAATAGTTTGATTTCAATTTCTATTTTTGTAAACTAAATCAATTGTATAAAAAAAAATACAAATTGGATGAATGAAAATAATTTGAAGCTAATGTTTTCTATTATTCACTAGGCATCGAAAACCGAACATCAATTTTTAACAAATTTGTGAACTATTTTGTGCAGATTTTAATTTTTTATTTTTTGAAAAGTTATTTGAGTGGAAAGTAAATATTTATTAAGTTTGAGTATTGTTCTTTTTTAGGTTTTTATTTTTTAGAAAAAAACTGTAAATGCGATTTTTCTCAACATTTTGCAGAATTGTTTTTTAAAATAGAAGCTCCACAAAAAATAGTCTGTTTAATCAAACGATATAGGCGTCAATGGAAAGGCCCCAAACTGGAAATAAACTGAACTTTCCCCTCAATGGGACCATTGGTAAGCGTGCGGTGTCACTCGACCATATTCTGAAAAAAACATAGCACGGTAGTTTCACCTTTCACAGTAACGTTGTGATTCGTATCATCATTGAAGAAATAATTCCCACTAAACAGTGACTTTTTCTGGATGTATTAGTAGCTAAGCTACCGGCTGCCTTTTACTTCAAACACGTCGTATTTGAAAGGCCTTTCTAAATATCTTGATGTTTTTGCTTGTTAGTTAGTTTTTAAGAAACTTGAAACGTTGAGAAATCTCAAATTGTTAGTTAACAAAATATAGTTTTGAAATAAAAATCCCTACAATAATTATATGAAGTGTTAAAAAGTTACGATGTAGGTTATCGTAAAAGGGTTAGAAATCTCAATTTAAAATCAGAAAAGTAAGTTCTCTCAGTTTTACACTTTTTGATGATGTTTTTGAATTTCCCATGGGATAAATCTAATCGTATTGTGTTGATTAGAAAACTTTTCTCAATTTCATTTCTAGTTTCCTCCAAACTTTTTTGGATTGTTAAATTTAATGATACAGTTACATCAACTACTGAAAAGTGATATGATGTGAAAAATACAAAACATAGCAAAGGAACAATAAACATCAATGCTGTAGAAATGTAATTTCCCATAAAAATTGAATTTAAATCGCTGATTTTAGAAAAAGCAACCATCAAACAGTTTAGTTCGGGTTGTCAGAACTCATCAAAACTATTGTGACATGTCAAACAATGGCATTGCACAAATTTTCCCATATTCGAAAATAAAAACATTGTATGATGTTGATGTACTCCCTCCCTTGTTCGCTATGCTTATATCCTTGTCAATTTCGAGTACCTATAATGCCGTTGTAAGTCTAAAAAAGTACAAGGTACAACATACAGGAAAAGCCAGTCAACTGAACTCTGCTTTACACAATTTTAAACGCACTCAACAGCGAATCTTATCACATCACCCACCGGGAAATTTTTGAAAATCCATTTTTCTTTTGATTTTGATTTGTTTTATTTCCACCCGCTTGGATTTTTGATATGTTATGTCGCTCAAAGAAGAATCATCACATGTAGGATTTTTGGTAGACGAAATGAAATGAGCATCCTTTTGCGATTCGTCTCAAATTTCATGCCATGTCAAAGTCACTACTTCTCAAAAGGGATTTTTCAATTTTCGATGTCGTATACGTTTTACTTTTGTTTTTTTTTTTTTTTTTTTTTGAATATTTTACAATTTTTGATTGAAATTGAAAATCGCTTAGAAAAGAGCAGTTTATGGTCTCTCTTAATCTCTGAGCTGGTCGCGTGTATGCGATTTGAATGGCTTTTCACATAAGATCTATTGTTTGAATGACAAGCGATGGTTGGTCCATCATTCGAAGGATGATAGATCGGGTTGTGTCCTCGTATATGACCATGACCAGTGGACCATGTTCAGGATATACTGGCGAGTGTTTGCATATATTAGAGAAAAGGCTTAGATATAGTTAATTAGTTTAAATTGAATAGATTTAAAGATTTACAAAGCAATGTTTTAAATCTCACGATTGTGGACCAAATGCCATCGTAAAATCAAGTAAGGCATTTAAAATAGGAGTTTGTTGTACTTTTTTAGGAGCGATAGAATAAACAGGGTTATTTATTATCTTTGAACACACTGCAAGAAAAGTGCTTAGTTCTTAATCCGCTTTCACACAAAGCGATCTTTCCGTGCCATTAAAATTATAAACTGAATAGAAACTTTTAAAACTGTGCCTGAAAATTACGGAGAACTTACTGCAACCGTCTTACCAATCTATATATTGAATTCAATAATAAGTAGAGGACTTAATAAGGTAAAGAAAGTGTAAGGGCACAATTATATAAAAGTTTAACAAAGTTTATGTCAAAAAATCGGTTTTTGTAACATAAGTTACTCGCATAGCCTCAATGAGATTTTGCTAGCGAATTAACTTATTCTGAGTGGCGTCTTTAGGCATGAATCTTTAATCATACACCTTCAAACGCTGTCAACATTATTTTAACAACTCTGCTTTAGTGCTACTCTACAGTGAAATTAGATGCGCAAAATATTTTTACCTTAGCGTTGACAGTACACCCGACCTTTCTAATATCGAACTGTTGACTTTGTAATTCGGTATGTTAAAAATTGTGTTCGCAAGGTTCTTAAAATTTATATTATATATTAAAGGGCATAAATCTGAATTTTTGGCTGAAGCAATCTTGACATTTCTGGAAAATCATAATATTTCAATAGAGGATTGTAGAGGACAAAGCTATGATAATGCGTCTAATATGTCGGGAAAATATTCTGGTTTGCACGCAAGATTAAAGGAGAAGTGCGAATTTGCTACCTTTGTACCTTGTGCAGCACGTTCTCTTAACATAGTGATAGTTGGCCTTTATTCGGATGGTTGTTTGCAGGAGGCAACAAGTTTCTTTCAAGTGGTTCAAAAAATATACAACTTTTTTTCTGCTTTAACCCATTGCATGGAAGAAATTTAATTAATGTTAAGGTTCATATAGAGTTGTTAAAAGCCTTTTTGAAACAAAATGGTCTGCACGAGCTGATACAGTTAACGCGCTCCATCATGGTTATTAGCAAATTACTGAAGCCTGGACATCTACATATCTCTAGAGATCCAAGCAAGCTCCAGAAAAAAAAAGCGAAGCACTAAGCCTGGCTAAGAAAATGTTAAAACTGGAGTTCCTCATTTTAGCAGAAGTTTGGTGCAAAATATTAGAAAGAATTCAAAAAACCAGCAAAAGCCTTCAAAAAGAAACAATAACGATTGACGTTGCCGCCAATTTGCTTTGTTCACTATGTTCATTCATAAATGATCTTAGCGAGAATTTCGATAATATTTGAAGCATGTGCCAAAATTCAGAATTTGTATGCTAATTATAAAGACTGCAAAAGATTGCAACGAAAAATAGTACGGAGTTCGCGTGCCACATATTTTGATGGTCCTGCACCATCCGTCCAGGTAATTGGGAAAGAAAAGTTTAAAATATCAATTCCAATTATTGACACTATTAATTTAAAATTAAAAATACGATCCAATTCTTTCAAGAAATTAATGCATGGTTTGCCTTTTTTGTAGATTGCATTATTTGACTTCAGTGCAGTTTCAAAATTCCTGCGAACAGTTTTCAAAAACCCATAGAGATGTTAATGCAGAAGAACTTGAAGTAGAATGCTTGCACCTCCTACAGTATTTAAAAGAATTTAATAAAGATATAAATGTAGATCTTATTACAAGATATTATTACGTAAATGATTCTATGGTACGAATCTTCTTTCGCACTCGTGCAGACGCAAGAGTACTGAAAGACCTTGACATATACAAATCCGCTGGCCCGGATAGTATTCCCCCTATTGTTCTGAAGAGGTGTTCTTCAACGCTGGCAAAACCACTGCGTAAGCTTTTCCATTTGTCCTATTCTTCAGGTCTCCTCCCGAGTGGATGTAAAACTGCATTTGTCCAGCCTGTCCCTAAAAAGGCGAATTCTCCTCCCCCTCAAACTATCGTCCAATTGCACTTACGTCCCTTCTTTCCAAGGTCATGGAAACGCTGATTAATTTTCAGCGTAAGAAATATCTTGAAGAACGGAAGCTTCTTAATGACCGGCTTTCGTAGAAATGGGTCCACTGGTGATCTCATGGTTTATCTCACCGAACAGTCAGTGGAACAAATCTTTACATCGTTTTAGAGAAAGTAAGATTATTGCACTTGATATTTCAATTTTCAAAAGCATTTGATAGAGTTTGGCACCAAGTTCTCTTATTGAAAATGAGTGCTTAGAAATTATCTTTTTAACCGTTCAATACAAGTTGTATTAGATGGTTTCAAGTCTGAAATTGATAAAATAAATGCTGGTGTCCCCCAGGGCTCCGTTTTGTCTCCGACTCTCTTCCTTATAGACGATCTTTTAGCTGTCACTTCTAATCCATTAAACTGTTTCGCCGACGGCAGTACTCTCAGCTTTTCATATTCGTTTCTAGATTCACATCCTTGTCCTTCGGATGTGGAACTTCAACGGCATCGTATGATAAGCTCATCAAATTCTGATCTTGAAAGCATTGTCCAATGGGGAATCAAAAACTTTGTCTACTGTCGTTAAAGCGTTACGCACCCCCGATGCCACTATCTATGAGTGGCACTTGCATCCAGAAAACCAATCAACTATCAATACTCGGTATGTGTATTACTATTATCGCCAAAAATGCTGCCATGTGCTTAGGATTGTTCCGCTGATGCAAGAAATTTGTCACCCCTTCTGATCTGGCTATAATATACAAAGCTTTTATCCGTCCAGAGCTTGAATAATCGAAACATTTACATCGCTAGAACACCTTCGCAATGTTTCATGCCTTTCGTTGTTTTATAGATATTTTTACAAACGATGTTCTGTCGAATTAGCCAGTTGCATTCCACCCCTTAAAAGATTCAGCCGTAA
Organism: Eupeodes corollae; assembly: GCF_945859685.1. Classification (NCBI taxonomy): domain Eukaryota; kingdom Metazoa; phylum Arthropoda; class Insecta; order Diptera; family Syrphidae; genus Eupeodes; species Eupeodes corollae. Next base: position 31,078 of record NW_026605481.1, read on the forward strand.
TACTCGCACTTCTAGGAATGCTCATCAGTTTACCCTTGAGCTCAATTCTGGGCGTACTGTCAAGTATAGAGATTCTTTCTTAAATCGCACATCCGTCCCATTTTGATGTTCAGAACTTTAAGACAGATGTGCACCGGTATCTCCTTTTAGATCCTTCCCTATTTTCCTAAGGCTTGCACTGTTTTTAAATATAAACACATAAAGGGTACTTATAACCCCTTAAGTGCTTGTGAAAAGAAAAAAAAAACAATATCAAAACTGTACAGTCTAATCAAAGTGGATGAAATTGGGAACACATTTTCAAATGTAGAAATTGGTTTCAAACTGCAGTGGAGAGCGTTCATTTTCTTGCATGCTGTTAGTGAAAGTATGGCTGAAGAACCGTTCACCTCAATTCATCGTAGTGCCCAATAAAACCTTCTATCAAGCTTGTGGTTGGGGAACATTATGCACACAGATTTGTATTTACATGCTTATAAGGTGCAATTCACTCAGAAATAAAATCCTCTTGACCATTTCAAGCGTCGTTGCCAATGGTCAGAATGGTGGCAGGAAATGGCAACAGTGAATAATCAAATTTCGGAGGAAATCAGCTTAAGTCCTGAGGCACATTTTTACCTCTGTGAATTCGTCAATAAGCATAATTGCCGTATTTGAGCGAATACAATAAAAAAGTGTGACAGTTTGGTGCGACTTGTAGGCTGGCGGAATCATTGGGCCTTATTTATTTTTCCAAAATGAGGCCGGTCAGGCAGTTACTGTGAATGGTGTTTGTTATCGTGAGATGATTATGAATTTTGCCTGGCCCAAATTATAAGATATGGGACGATATTGGATTTTAAACAGAACTTTACCACTTGCCAAACAGCTTACAAAAAAAATGGCGCAATATTACCATTGAATGGAGGTTTGGTGCCGATGTCTCGACTGCCATATGGCTGATATTTTATTCCATATAAATAATAACAATAAATTCTTAACCTATTTGTGTTTTGATCAAATGAACATCGGCCCTTTAAAATTTAACCACTCTTTTAACATTGTTGTTCAACATCATATAAATGACAAAAATCAAACCTGTATCATGAAATACAAGTATTTGGTATTGATTAATATTCTCGAATAGATCGCCTTAGAAAACATCTAAAATCATAACTTTTGAATTTGCATGATATTTAAAGTGTAGTTGAAATTAAAGTAGACCTCCATCAATAGCATATACCTCGAGCTCATACTTTTTTTTCTACATAAGCAACTTAATTTCTTACTATACTTTCTATGTATTTATATCTTTATGTATGCTTTCACCAATATACCAATATCCGATTAAGCCCCATCAAACTCTTGTTTCCTGTTAAGGTACATAAAATATTATGTTTGTTTATATCTTGTAATT
>NW_026605482.1:0-47895 GCF_945859685.1 Eupeodes corollae
AGTTTGGACATGGATTTTTGCCCATAACTTGTTGTAGAGTTTGGTCTTATTCAAAGATAGGCACACCAATGGAAAGGGAATGATTCCTAGATCACAATCCTGAAATTTCAGCCATCTAGGTGGTCTAGATCAAGAAATATTGGAGTTCAAAAATTGTCCATTAGGTGCCGACTTTGATACCTTTTAGATGCGTTTTAAGCGAGATATTCGCATTTAAAGTTTGGACATGGATTTTTGCCCATAACTTGTTGTAGAGTTGGTCTTATTCAAAGATAGGCACACCAATGGAAAGGGAATGATTCCTAGATCACAATCCTGAAATTTCAGCCATCTAGGTGGTCTAGATCAAGAAATATTGGAGTTCAAAAATTGTCCATTAGGTGCCGACTTTGATACCTTTTAGATGCGTTTTAAGCGAGATATTCGCATTTAAAGTTTGGACATGGATTTTTGCCCATAACTTGTTGTAGAGTTGGTCTTATTCAAAGATAGGCACACCAATGGAAAGGGAATGATTCCTAGATCACAATCCTGAAATTTCAGCCATCTAGGTGGTCTAGATCAAGAAATATTGGAGTTCAAAAATTGTCCATTAGGTGCCGACTTTGATACCTTTTAGATGCGTTTTAAGCGAGATATTCGCATTTAAAGTTTGGACATGGATTTTTGCCCATAACTTGTTGTAGAGTTGGTCTTATTCAAAGATAGGCACACCAATGGAAAGGGAATGATTCCTAGATCACAATCCTGAAATTTCAGCCATCTAGGTGGTCTAGATCAAGAAATATTGGAGTTCAAAAATTGTCCATTAGGTGCCGACTTTGATACCTTTTAGATGCGTTTTAAGCGAGATATTCGAATTTAAAGTTTGGACATGGATTTTTGCCCATAACTTGTTGTAGAGTTCGTCTTATTCAAAGATAGGCACACCAATGGAAAGGGAATGATTCCTAGATCACAATCCTGAAATTTCAGCCATCTAGGTGGTCTAGATCAAGAAATATTAGAGTTCAAACATTGTCCATTAGGTGCCGACTTTGATACCTTTTAGATGCGTTTTAAGCGAGATATTCGCATTTAAAGTTTGGACATGGATTTTTGCCCATAACTTGTTGTAGAGTTCGTCTTATTCAAAGATAGGCACACCAATGGAAAGGGAATGATTCCTAGATCACAATCCTGAAATTTCAGCCATCTAGGTGGTCTAGATCAAGAAATATTGGAGTTCAAAAATTGTCCATTAGGTGCCGACTTTGATACCTTTTAGATGCGTTTTAAGCGAGATATTCGCATTTAAAGTTTGGACATGGATTTTTGCCCATAACTTGTTGTAGAGTTGGTCTTATTCAAAGATAGGCACACCAATGGAAAGGGAATGATTCCTAGATCACAATCCTGAAATTTCAGCCATCTAGGTGGTCTAGATCAAGAAATATTGGAGTTCAAAAATTGTCCATTAGGTGCCGACTTTGATACCTTTTAGATGCGTTTTTAAGCGAGATATTCGCATTTAAAGTTTGGACATGGATTTTTGCCCATAACTTGTTGTAGAGTTGGTCTTATTCAAAGATAGGCACATTAATGGAAAGGGAATGATTCCTAGATCACAATCCTGAAATTTCAGCCATCTAGGTGGTCTAGATCAAGAAATATTGGAGTTCAAAAATTGTCCATTAGGTGCCGACTTTGATACCTTTTAGATGCGTTTTAAGCGAGGTATTCGCATTTAAAGTTTGGACATGGATTTTTGCCCATAACTTGTTGTAGAGTTGGTCTTATTCAAAGATAGGCACACCAATGGAAAGGGAATGATTCCTAGATCACAATCCTGAAATTTCAGCCATCTAGGTGGTCTAGATCAAGAAATATTGGAGTTCAAAAATTGTTCATTAGGTGCCGACTTTGATACCTTTTAGATGCGTTTTTAAGCGAGATATTCGCATTTAAAGTTTGGACATGGATTTTTGCCCATAACTTGTTGTAGAGTTGGTCTTATTCAAAGATAGGCACACCAATGGAAAGGGAATGATTCCTAGATCACAATCCTGAAATTTCAGCCATCTAGGTGGTCTAGATCAAGAAATATTGGAGTTCAAAAATTGTCCATTAGGTGCCGACTTTGATACCTTTTAGATGCGTTTTAAGCGAGATATTCGCATTTAAAGTTTGGACATGGATTTTTGCCCATAACTTGTTGTAGAGTTGGTCTTATTCAAAGATAGGCACACCAATGGAAAGGGAATGATTCCTAGATCACAATCCTGAAATTTCAGCCATCTAGGTGGTCTAGATCAAGAAATATTGGAGTTCAAAAATTGTCCATTAGGTGCCGACTTTGATACCTTTTAGATGCGTTTTAAGCGAGATATTCGCATTTAAAGTTTGGACATGGATTTTTGCCCATAACTTGTTGTAGAGTTGGTCTTATTCAAAGATAGGCACACCAATGGAAAGGGAATGATTCCTAGATCACAATCCTGAAATTTCAGCCATCTAGGTGGTCTAGATCAAGAAATATTGGAGTTCAAAAATTGTCCATTAGGTGCCGACTTTGATACCTTTTAGATGCGTTTTAAGCGAGATATTCGCATTTAAAGTTTGGACATGGATTTTTGCCCATAACTTGTTGTAGAGTTGGTCTTATTCAAAGATAGGCACACCAATGGAAAGGGAATGATTCCTAGATCACAATCCTGAAATTTCAGCCATCTAGGTGGTCTAGATCAAGAAATATTGGAGTTCAAAAATTGTCCATTAGGTGCCGACTTTGATACCTTTTAGATGCGTTTTAAGCGAGATATTCGAATTTAAAGTTTGGACATGGATTTTTGCCCATAACTTGTTGTAGAGTTCGTCTTATTCAAAGATAGACACACCAATGGAAAGGGAATGATTCCTAGATCACAATCCTGAAATTTCAGCCATCTAGGTGGTCTAGATCAAGAAATATTGGAGTTCAAAAATTGTCCATTAGGTGCCGACTTTGATACCTTTTAGATGCGTTTTAAGCGAGATATTCGCATTTAAAGTTTGGACATGGATTTTTGTCCATAACTTGTTGTAGAGTTGGTCTTATTCAAAGATAGGCACACCAATGGAAAGGGAATGATTCCTAGATCACAATCCTGAAATTTCAGCCATCTAGGTGGTCTAGATCAAGAAATATTGGAGTTCAAAAATTGTCCATTAGGTGCCGACTTTGATACCTTTTAGATGCGTTTTAAGCGAGATATTCGCATTTAAAGTTTGGACATGGATTTTTGCCCATAACTTGTTGTAGAGTTGGTCTTATTCAAAGATAGGCACACCAATGGAAAGGGAATGATTCCTAGATCACAATCCTGAAATTTCAGCCATCTAGGTGGTCTAGATCAAGAAATATTGGAGTTCAAAAATTGTCCATTAGGTGCCGACTTTGATACCTTTTAGATGCGTTTTAAGCGAGATATTCGCATTTAAAGTTTGGACATGGATTTTTGCCCATAACTTGTTGTAGAGTTGGTCTTATTCAAAGATAGGCACACCAATGGAAAGGGAATGATTCCTAGATCACAATCCTGAAATTTCAGCCATCTAGGTGGTCTAGATCAAGAAATATTGGAGTTCAAAAATTGTCCATTAGGTGCCGACTTTGATACCTTTTAGATACGTTTTAAGCGAGATATTCGCATTTAAAGTTTGGACATGGATTTTTGCCCATAACTTGTTGTAGAGTTCGTCTTATTCAAAGATAGGCACACCAATGGAAAGGGAATGATTCCTAGATCACAATCCTGAAATTTCAGCCATCTAGGTGGTCTAGATCAAGAAATATTGGAGTTCAAAAATTGTCCATTAGGTGCCGACTTTGATACCTTTTAGATGCGTTTTAAGCGAGATATTCGCATTTAAAGTTTGGACATGGATTTTTGCCCATAACTTGTTGTAGAGTTGGTCTTATTCAAAGATAGGCACACCAATGGAAAGGGAATGATTCCTAGATCACAATCCTGAAATTTCAGCCATCTAGGTGGTCTAGATCAAGAAATATTGGAGTTCAAAAATTGTCCATTAGGTGCCGAATTTGATACCTTTTAGATGCGTTTTAAGCGAGATATTCGCATTTAAAGTTTGGACATGGATTTTTGCCCATAACTTGTTGTAGAGTTGGTCTTATTCAAAGATAGGCACACCAATGGAAAGGGAATGATTCCTAGATCACAATCCTGAAATTTCAGCCATCTAGGTGGTCTAGATCAAGAAATATTAGAGTTCAAACATTGTCCATTAGGTGCCGACTTTGATACCTTTTAGATGCGTTTTAAGCGAGATATTCGCATTTAAAGTTTGGACATGGATTTTTGCCCATAACTTGTTGTAGAGTTGGTCTTATTCAAAGATAGGCACACCAATGGAAAGGGAATGATTCCTAGATCACAATCCTGAAATTTCAGCCATCTAGGTGGTCTAGATCAAGAAATATTGGAGTTCAAAAATTGTCCATTAGGTGCCGACTTTGATACCTTTTAGATGCGTTTTAAGCGAGATATTCGCATTTAAAGTTTGGACATGGATTTTTGCCCATAACTTGTTGTAGAGTTGGTCTTATTCAAAGATAGGCACACCAATGGAAAGGGAATGATTCCTAGATCACAATCCTGAAATTTCAGCCATCTAGGTGGTCTAGATCAAGAAATATTGGAGTTCAAAAATTGTCCATTAGGTGAAGACTTTGATACCTTTTAGATGCGTTTTAAGCGAGATATTCGCATTTAAAGTTTGGACATGGATTTTTGCCCATAACTTGTTGTAGAGTTGGTCTTATTCAAAGATAGGCACACCAATGGAAAGGGAATGATTCCTAGATCACAATCCTGAAATTTCAGCCATCTAGGTGGTCTAGATCAAGAAATATTGGAGTTCAAAAATTGTCCATTAGTTGCCGACTTTGATACCTTTTAGATGCGTTTTAAGCGAGATATTCGCATTTAAAGTTTGGACATGGATTTTTGCCCATAACTTGTTGTAGAGTTGGTCTTATTCAAAGATAGGCACACCAATGGAAAGGGAATGATTCCTAGATCACAATCCTGAAATTTCAGCCATCTAGGTGGTCTAGATCAAGAAATATTGGAGTTCAAAAATTGTCCATTAGGTGCCGACTTTGATACCTTTTAGATGCGTTTTAAGCGAGATATTCGCATTTAAAGTTTGGACATGGATTTTTGCCCATAACTTGTTGTAGAGTTGGTCTTATTCAAAGATAGGCACACCAATGGAAAGGGAATGATTCCTAGATCACAATCCTGAAATTTCAGCCATCTAGGTGGTCTAGATCAAGAAATATTGGAGTTCAAAAATTGTCCATTAGGTGCCGACTTTGATACCTTTTAGATGCGTTTTAAGCGAGATATTCGCATTTAAAGTTTGGACATGGATTTTTGCCCATAACTTGTTGTAGAGTTGGTCTTATTCAAAGATAGGCACACCAATGGAAAGGGAATGATTCCTAGATCACAATCCTGAAATTTCAGCCATCTAGGTGGTCTAGATCAAGAAATATTGGAGTTCAAAAATTGTCCATTAGGTGCCGACTTTGATACCTTTTAGATGCGTTTTAAGCGAGATATTCGCATTTAAAGTTTGGACATGGATTTTTGCCCATAACTTGTTGTAGAGTTGGTCTTATTCAAAGATAGGCACACCAATGGAAAGGGAATGATTCCTAGATCACAATCCTGAAATTTCAGCCATCTAGGTGGTCTAGATCAAGAAATATTGGAGTTCAAAAATTGTCCATTAGGTGAAGACTTTGATACCTTTTAGATGCGTTTTAAGCGAGATATTCGCATTTAAAGTTTGGACATGGATTTTTGCCCATAACTTGTTGTAGAGTTGGTCTTATTCAAAGATAGGCACACCAATGGAAAGGGAATGATTCCTAGATCACAATCCTGAAATTTCAGCCATCTAGGTGGTCTAGATCAAGAAATATTGGAGTTCAAAAATTGTCCATTAGTTGCCGACTTTGATACCTTTTAGATGCGTTTTAAGCGAGATATTCGCATTTAAAGTTTGGACATGGATTTTTGCCCATAACTTGTTGTAGAGTTGGTCTTATTCAAAGATAGGCACACCAATGGAAAGGGAATGATTCCTAGATCACAATCCTGAAATTTCAGCCATCTAGGTGGTCTAGATCAAGAAATATTGGAGTTCAAAAATTGTCCATTAGGTGCCGACTTTGATACCTTTTAGATGCGTTTTAAGCGAGATATTCGCATTTAAAGTTTGGACATGGATTTTTGCCCATAACTTGTTGTAGAGTTGGTCTTATTCAAAGATAGGCACACCAATGGAAAGGGAATGATTCCTAGATCACAATCCTGAAATTTCAGCCATCTAGGTGGTCTAGATCAAGAAATATTGGAGTTCAAAAATTGTCCATTAGGTGCCGACTTTGATACCTTTTAGATGCGTTTTAAGCGAGATATTCGCATTTAAAGTTTGGACATGGATTTTTGCCCATAACTTGTTGTAGACTTGGTCTTATTCAAAGATAGGCACACCAATGGAAAGGGAATGATTCCTAGATCACAATCCTGAAATTTCAGCCATCTAGGTGGTCTAGATCAAGAAATATTGGAGTTCAAAAATTGTCCATTAGGTGCCGACTTTGATACCTTTTAGATGCGTTTTAAGCGAGATATTCGCATTTAAAGTTTGAACATGGATTTTTGCCCATAACTTTTTGTAGAGTTGGTTTTATTCAAAGATAGGCACACCAATGGAAAGGGAATGATTCCTAGATCACAATCCTGAAATTTCAGCCATCTAGGTGGTCTAGATCAAGAAATATTGGAGTTCAAAAATTGTCCATTAGGTGCCAACTTTGATACCTTTTAGATGCGTTTTAAGCGAGATATTCGCATTTAAAGTTTGGACATGGATTTTTGCCCATAACTTGTTGTAGAGTTGGTCTTATTCAAAGATAGGCACACCAATGGAAAGGGAATGATTCCTAGATCACAATCCTGAAATTTCAGCCATCTAGGTGGTCTAGATCAAGAAATATTGGAGTTCAAAAATTGTCCATTAGGTGCCGACCTTGATACCTTTTAGATGCGTTTTAAGCGAGATATTAGCATTTAAAGTTTGGACATGGATTTTTGCCCATAACTTGTTGTAGAGTTGGTCTTATTCAAAGATAGGCACACCAATGGAAAGGGAATGATTCCTAGATCACAATCATGAAATTTCAGCCATCTAGGTGGTCTAGATCAAGAAATATTGGAGTTCAAAAATTGTCCATTAGGTGCCGACTTTGATACCTTTTAGATGCGTTTTAAGCGAGATATTCGCATTTAAAGTTTGGACATGGATTTTTGCCCATAACTTGTTGTAGAGTTGGTCTTATTCAAAGATAGGCACACCAATGGAAAGGGAATGATTCCTAGATCACAATCCTGAAATTTCAGCCATCTAGGTGGTCTAGATCAAGAAATATTGGAGTTCAAAAATTGTCCATTAGGTGCCGACTTTGATACCTTTTAGATGCGTTTTAAGCGAGATATTCGCATTTAAAGTTTGGACATGGATTTTTGCCCATAACTTGTTGTAGAGTTGGTCTTATTCAAAGATAGGCACACCAATGGAAAGGGAATGATTCCTAGATCACAATCCTGAAATTTCAGCCATCTAGGTGGTCTAGATCAAGAAATATTGGAGTTCAAAAATTGTCCATTAGGTGCCGACTTTGATACCTTTTAGATGCGTTTTAAGCGAGATATTCGCATTTAAAGTTTGGACATGGATTTTTGCCCATAACTTGTTGTAGAGTTGGTCTTATTCAAAGATAGGCACACCAATGGAAAGGGAATGATTCCTAGATCACAATCCTGAAATTTCAGCCATCTAGGTGGTCTAGATCAAGAAATATTGGAGTTCAAAAATTGTCCATTAGGTGCCGACTTTGATACCTTTTAGATGCGTTTTAAGCGAGATATTCGCATTTAAAGTTTGGACATGGATTTTTGCCCATAACTTGTTGTAGAGTTGGTCTTATTCAAAGATAGGCACACCAATGGAAAGGGAATGATTCCTAGATCACAATCCTGAAATTTCAGCCATCCAGGTGGTCTAGATCAAGAAATATTGGAGTTCAAAAATTGTCCATTAGGTGAAGACTTTGATACCTTTTAGATGCGTTTTAAGCGAGATATTCGCATTTAAAGTTTGGACATGGATTTTTGCCCATAACTTGTTGTAGAGTTGGTCTTATTCAAAGATAGGCACACCAATGGAAAGGGAATGATTCCTAGATCACAATCCTGAAATTTCAGCCATCTAGGTGGTCTAGATCAAGAAATATTGGAGTTCAAAAATTGTCCATTAGTTGCCGACTTTGATACCTTTTAGATGCGTTTTAAGCGAGATATTCGCATTTAAAGTTTGGACATGGATTTTTGCCCATAACTTGTTGTAGAGTTGGTCTTATTCAAAGATAGGCACACCAATGGAAAGGGAATGATTCCTAGATCACAATCCTGAAATTTCAGCCATCTAGGTGGTCTAGATCAAGAAATATTGGAGTTCAAAAATTGTCCATTAGGTGCCGACTTTGATACCTTTTAGATGCGTTTTAAGCGAGATATTCGCATTTAAAGTTTGGACATGGATTTTTGCCCATAACTTGTTGTAGAGTTGGTCTTATTCAAAGATAGGCACTACCAATGGAAAGGGAATGATTCCTAGATCACAATCCTGAAATTTCAGCCATCTAGGTGGTCTAGATCAAGAAATATTGGAGTTCAAAAATTGTCCATTAGGTGCCGACTTTGATACCTTTTAGATGCGTTTTAAGCGAGATATTCGCATTTAAAGTTTGGACATGGATTTTTGCCCATAACTTGTTGTAGAGTTGGTCTTATTCAAAGATAGGCATACCAATGGAAAGGGAATGATTCCTAGATCACAATCCTGAAATTTCAGCCATCTAGGTGGTCTAGATCAAGAAATATTGGAGTTCAAAAATTGTCCATTAGGTGCCGACTTTGATACCTTTTAGATGCGTTTTAAGCGAGATATTCGCATTTAAAGTTTGGACATGGATTTTTGCCATAACTTGTTGTAGAGTTGGTCTTATTCAAAGATAGGCACACCAATGGAAAGGGAATGATTCCTAGATCACAATCCTGAAATTTCAGCCATCTAGGTGGTCTAGATCAAGAAATATTGGAGTTCAAAAATTGTCCATTAGTTGCCGACTTTGATACCTTTTAGATGCGTTTTAAGCGAGATATTCGCATTTAAAGTTTGGACATGGATTTTTGCCCATAACTTGTTGTAGAGTTGGTCTTATTCAAAGATAGGCACACCAATGGAAAGGGAATGATTCCTAGATCACAATCCTGAAATTTCAGCCATCTAGGTGGTCTAGATCAAGAAATATTGGAGTTCAAAAATTGTCCATTAGGTGCCGACTTTGATACCTTTTAGATGCGTTTTAAGCGAGATATTCGCATTTAAAGTTTGGACATGGATTTTTGCCCATAACTTGTTGTAGAGTTGGTCTTATTCAAAGATAGGCATACCAATGGAAAGGGAATGATTCCTAGATCACAATCCTGAAATTTCAGCAATCTAGGTGGTCTAGATCAAGAAATATTGGAGTTCAAAAATTGTCCATTAGGTGCCGACTTTGATACCTTTTAGATGCGTTTTAAGCGAGATATTCGCATTTAAAGTTTGGACATGGATTTTTGCCCATAACTTGTTGTAGAGTTGGTCTTATTCAAAGATAGGCACACCAATGGAAAGGGAATGATTCCTAGATCACAATCCTGAAATTTCAGCCATCTAGGTGGTCTAGATCAAGAAATATTGGAGTTCAAAAATTGTCCATTAGTTGCCGACTTTGATACCTTTTAGATGCGTTTTAAGCGAGATATTCGCATTTAAAGTTTGGACATGGATTTTTGCCCATAACTTGTTGTAGAGTTGGTCTTATTCAAAGATAGGCACACCAATGGAAAGGGAATGATTCCTAGATCACAATCCTGAAATTTCAGCCATCTAGGTGGTCTAGATCAAGAAATATTGGAGTTCAAAAATTGTCCATTAGGTGCCGACTTTGATACCTTTTAGATGCGTTTTAAGCGAGATATTCGCATTTAAAGTTTGGACATGGATTTTTGCCCATAACTTGTTGTAGAGTTGGTCTTATTCAAAGATAGGCACACCAATGGAAAGGGAATGATTCCTAGATCACAATCCTGAAATTTCAGCCATCTAGGTGGTCTAGATCAAGAAATATTGGAGTTCAAAAATTGTCCATTAGGTGCCGACTTTGATACCTTTTAGATGCGTTTTAAGCGAGATATTCGCATTTAAAGTTTGGACATGGATTTTTGCCCATAACTTGTTGTAGAGTTGGTCTTATTCAAAGATAGGCACACCAATGGAAAGGGAATGATTCCTAGATCACAATCCTGAAATTTCAGCCATCTAGGTGGTCTAGATCAAGAAATATTGGAGTTCAAAAATTGTCCATTAGGTGCCGACTTTGATACCTTTTAGATGCGTTTTAAGCGAGATATTCGCATTTAAAGTTTGGACATGGATTTTTGCCCATAACTTGTTGTAGAGTTGGTCTTATTCAAAGATAGGCATACCAATGGAAAGGGAATGATTCCTAGATCACAATCCTGAAATTTCAGCCATCTAGGTGGTCTAGATCAAGAAATATTGGAGTTCAAAAATTGTCCATTAGGTGCCGACTTTGATACCTTTTAGATGCGTTTTAAGCGAGATATTCGCATTTAAAGTTTGGACATGGATTTTTGCCCATAACTTGTTGTAGAGTTGGTCTTATTCAAAGATAGGCATACCAATGGAAAGGGAATGATTCCTAGATCACAATCCTGAAATTTCAGCCATCTAGGTGGTCTAGATCAAGAAATATTGGAGTTCAAAAATTGTCCATTAGGTGCCGACTTTGATACCTTTTAGATGCGTTTTAAGCGAGATATTCGCATTTAAAGTTTGGACATGGATTTTTGCCCATAACTTGTTGTAGAGTTGGTCTTATTCAAAGATAGGCACACCAATGGAAAGGGAATGATTCCTAGATCACAATCCTGAAATTTCAGCCATCTAGGTGGTCTAGATCAAGAAATATTGGAGTTCAAAAATTGTCCATTAGGTGCCGACTTTGATACCTTTTAGATGCGTTTTAAGCGAGATATTCGCATTTAAAGTTTGGACATGGATTTTTGCCCATAACTTGTTGTAGAGTTGGTCTTATTCAAAGATAGGCACACCAATGGAAAGGGAATGATTCCTAGATCACAATCCTGAAATTTCAGCCATCTAGGTGGTCTAGATCAAGAAATATTGGAGTTCAAAATTGTCCATCAGTTGCCGACTTTGATACCTTTTAGATGCGTTTTAAGCGAGATATTCGCATTTAAAGTTTGGACATGGATTTTTGCCCATAACTTGTTGTAGAGTTGGTCTTATTCAAAGATAGGCACACCAATGGAAAGGGAATGATTCCTAGATCACAATCCTGAAATTTCAGCCATCTAGGTGGTCTAGATCAAGAAATATTGGAGTTCAAAAATTGTCCATTAGGTGCCGACTTTGATACCTTTTAGATGCGTTTTAAGCGAGATATTCGCATTTAAAGTTTGGACATGGATTTTTGCCCATAACTTGTTGTAGAGTTGGTCTTATTCAAAGATAGGCACACCAATGGAAAGGGAATGATTCCTAGATCACAATCCTGAAATTTCAGCCATCTAGGTGGTCTAGATCAAGAAATATTGGAGTTCAAAAATTGTCCATTAGGTGCCGACTTTGATACCTTTTAGATGCGTTTTAAGCGAGATATTCGCATTTAAAGTTTGGACATGGATTTTTGCCCATAACTTGTTGTAGAGTTGGTCTTATTCAAAGATAGGCACACCAATGGAAAGGGAATGATTCCTAGATCACAATCCTGAAATTTCAGCCATCTAGGTGGTCTAGATCAAGAAATATTGGAGTTCAAAAATTGTCCATTAGGTGCCGACTTTGATACCTTTTAGATGCGTTTTAAGCGAGATATTCGCATTTAAAGTTTGGACATGGATTTTTGCCCATAACTTGTTGTAGAGTTGGTCTTATTCAAAGATAGGCACACCAATGGAAAGGGAATGATTCCTAGATCACAATCCTGAAATTTCAGCCATCTAGGTGGTCTAGATCAAGAAATATTGGAGTTCAAAAATTGTCCATTAGGTGCCGACTTTGAAACCTTTTAGATGCGTTTTAAGCGAGATATTCGCATTTAAAGTTTGGACATGGATTTTTGCCCATAACTTGTTGTAGAGTTGGTCTTATTCAAAGATAGGCACACCAATGGAAAGGGAATGATTCCTAGATCACAATCCTGAAATTTCAGCCATCTAGGTGGTCTAGATCAAGAAATATTGGAGTTCAAAAATTGTCCATTAGGTGCCGACTTTGATACCTTTTAGATGCGTTTTAAGCGAGATATTCGCATTTAAAGTTTGGACATGGATTTTTGCCCATAACTTGTTGTAGAGTTGGTCTTATTCAAAGATAGGCACACCAATGGAAAGGGAATGATTCCTAGATCACAATCCTGAAATTTCAGCCATCTAGGTGGTCTAGATCAAGAAATATTGGAGTTCAAAAATTGTCCATTAGGTGCCGACTTTGATACCTTTTAGATGCGTTTTAAGCGAGATATTCGCATTTAAAGTTTGGACATGGATTTTTGCCCATAACTTGTTGTAGAGTTGGTCTTATTCAAAGATAGGCACACCAATGGAAAGGGAATGATTCCTAGATCACAATCCTGAAATTTCAGCCATCTAGGTGGTCTAGATCAAGAAATATTGGAGTTCAAAAATTGTCCATTAGGTGCCGACTTTGATACCTTTTAGATGCGTTTTAAGCGAGATATTCGCATTTAAAGTTTGGACATGGATTTTTGCCCATAACTTGTTGTAGAGTTGGTCTTATTCAAAGATAGGCACACCAATGGAAAGGGAATGATTCCTAGATCACAATCCTGAAATTTCAGCCATCTAGGTGGTCTAGATCAAGAAATATTGGAGTTCAAAAATTGTCCATTAGGTGCCGACTTTGATACCTTTTAGATGCGTTTTAAGCGAGATATTCGCATTTAAAGTTTGGACATGGATTTTTGCCCATAACTTGTTGTAGAGTTGGTCTTATTCAAAGATAGGCACACCAATGGAAAGGGAATGATTCCTAGATCACAATCCTGAAATTTCAGCCATCTAGGTGGTCTAGATCAAGAAATATTGGAGTTCAAAAATTGTCCATTAGGTGCCGACTTTGATACCTTTTAGATGCGTTTTAAGCGAGATATTCGCATTTAAAGTTTGGACATGGATTTTTGCCCATAACTTGTTGTAGAGTTGGTCTTATTCAAAGATAGGCATACCAATGGAAAGGGAATGATTCCTAGATCACAATCCTGAAATTTCAGCCATCTAGGTGGTCTAGATCAAGAAATATTGGAGTTCAAAAATTGTCCATTAGGTGCCGACTTTGATACCTTTTAGATGCGTTTTAAGCGAGATATTCGCATTTAAAGTTTGGACATGGATTTTTGCCCATAACTTTGTAGAGTTGGTCTTATTCAAAGAATAGGCACACCAATGGAAAGGGAATGATTCCTAGATCACAATCCTGAAATTTCAGCCATCTAGGTGGTCTAGATCAAGAAATATTGGAGTTCAAAAATTGTCCATTAGGTGCCGACTTTGATACCTTTTAGATGCGTTTTAAGCGAGATATTCGCATTTAAAGTTTGGACATGGATTTTTGCCCATAACTTGTTGTAGAGTTGGTCTTATTCAAAGATAGGCACACCAATGGAAAGGGAATGATTCCTAGATCACAATCCTGAAATTTCAGCCATCTAGGTGGTCTAGATCATGAAATATTGGAGTTCAAAAATTGTCCATTAGTTGCCGACTTTGATACCTTTTAGATGCGTTTTAAGCGAGATATTCGCATTTAAAGTTTGGACATGGATTTTTGCCCATAACTTGTTGTAGAGTTGGTCTTATTCAAAGATAGGCACACCAATGGAAAGGGAATGATTCCTAGATCACAATCCTGAAATTTCAGCCATCTAGGTGGTCTAGATCAAGAAATATTGGAGTTCAAAAATTGTCCATTAGGTGCCGACTTTGATACCTTTTAGATGCGTTTTAAGCGAGATATTCGCATTTAAAGTTTGGACATGGATTTTTGCCCATAACTTGTTGTAGAGTTGGTCTTATTCAAAGATAGGCACACCAATGGAAAGGGAATGATTCCTAGATCACAATCCTGAAATTTCAGCCATCTAGGTGGTCTAGATCAAGAAATATTGGAGTTCAAAAATTGTCCATTAGGTGCCGACTTTGATACCTTTTAGATGCGTTTTAAGCGAGATATTCGCATTTAAAGTTTGGACATGGATTTTTGCCCATAACTTGTTGTAGAGTTGGTCTTATTCAAAGATAGGCACACCAATGGAAAGGGAATGATTCCTAGATCACAATCCTGAAATTTCAGCCATCTAGGTGGTCTAGATCAAGAAATATTGGAGTTCAAAAATTGTCCATTAGGTGCCGACTTTGATACCTTTTAGATGCGTTTTAAGCGAGATATTCGCATTTAAAGTTTGGACATGGATTTTTGCCCATAACTTGTTGTAGAGTTGGTCTTATTCAAAGATAGGCATACCAATGGAAAGGGAATGATTCCTAGATCACAATCCTGAAATTTCAGCCATCTAGGTGGTCTAGATCAAGAAATATTGGAGTTCAAAAATTGTCCATTAGGTGCCGACTTTGATACCTTTTAGATGCGTTTTAAGCGAGATATTCGCATTTAAAGTTTGGACATGGATTTTTGCCCATAACTTGTTGTAGAGTTGGTCTTATTCAAAGATAGGCACACCAATGGAAAGGGAATGATTCCTAGATCACAATCCTGAAATTTCAGCCATCTAGGTGGTCTAGATCAAGAAATATTGGAGTTCAAAAATTGTCCATTAGGTGCCGACTTTGATACCTTTAAGATGCGTTTTAAGCGAGATATTCGCATTTAAAGTTTGGACATGGATTTTTGCCCATAACTTGTTGTAGAGTTGGTCTTATTCAAAGATAGGCACACCAATGGAAAGGGAATGATTCCTAGATCACAATCCTGAAATTTCAGCCATCTAGGTGGTCTAGATCAAGAAATATTGGAGTTCAAAAATTGTCCATTAGGTGCCAGACTTTGATACCTTTTAGATGCGTTTTAAGCGAGATATTCGCATTTAAAGTTTGGACATGGATTTTTGCCCATAACTTGTTGTAGAGTTGGCCTTATTCAAAGATAGGCACACCAATGGAAAGGGAATGATTCCTAGATAACAATCCTGAAATTTCAGCCATCTAGGTGGTCTAGATCAAGAAATATTGGAGTTCAAAAATTGTCCATTAGGTGCCGACTTTGATACCTTTTAGATGCGTTTTAAGCGAGATATTCGCATTTAAGGTTTGGACATGGATTTTTGCCCATAACTTGTTGTAGAGTTGGTCTTATTCAAAGATAGGCACACCAATGGAAAGGGAATGATTCCTAGATCACAATCATGAAATTTCAGCCATCTAGGTGGTCTAGATCAAGAAATATTGGAGTTCAAAAATTGTCCATTAGGTGCCGACTTTGATACCTTTTAGATGCGTTTTAAGCGAGATATTCGCATTAAAAGTTTGGACATGGATTTTTGCCTATAACTTGTTGTAGAGTTGGTCTTATTCAAAGATAGGCACACCAATGGAAAGGGAATGATTCCTAGATCACAATCATGAAATTTCAGCCATCTAGGTGGTCTAGATCAAGAAATATTGGAGTTCAAAAATTGTCCATTAGGTGCCGACTTTGATACCTTTTAGATGCGTTTTAAGCGAGATATTCGCATTTAAAGTTTGGACATGGATTTTTGCCCATAACTTGTTGTAGAGTTGGTCTTATTCAAAGATAGGCACACCAATGGAAAGGGAATGATTCCTAGATCACAATCCTGAAATTTCAGCCATCTAGGTGGTCTAGATCAAGAAATATTGGAGTTCAAAAATTGTCCATTAGGTGCCGACTTTGATACCTTTTAGATGCGTTTTAAGCGAGATATTCGCATTTAAAGTTTGGACATGGATTTTTGCCCATAACTTGTTGTAGAGTTGGTCTTATTCAAAGATAGGCACACCAATGGAAAGGGAATGATTCCTAGATCACAATCCTGAAATTTCAGCCATCTAGGTGGTCTAGATCAAGAAATATCGGAGTTCAAAAATTGTCCATTAGGTGCCGATTTTGATACCTTTTAGATGCGTTTTAAGCGAGATATTCGCATTTAAAGTTTGGACATGGATTTTTGCCCATAACTTGTTGTAGAGTTGGTCTTATTCAAAGATAGGCACACCAATGGAAAGGGAATGATTCCTAGATCACAATCCTGAAATTTCAGCCATCTAGGTGGTCTAGATCAAGAAATATTGGAGTTCAAAAATTGTCCATTAGGTGCCGACTTTGATACCTTTTAGATGCGTTTTAAGCGAGATATTCGCATTTAAAGTTTGGACATGGATTTTTGCCCATAACTTGTTGTAGAGTTGGTCTTATTCAAAGATAGGCACACCAATGGAAAGGGAATGATTCCTAGATCACAATCCTGAAATTTCAGCCATCTAGGTGGTCTAGATCAAGAAATATTGGAGTTCAAAAATTGTCCATTAGTTGCCGACTTTGATACCTTTTAGATGCGTTTTAAGCGAGATATTCGCATTTAAAGTTTGGACATGGATTTTTGCCCATAACTTGTTGTAGAGTTGGTCTTATTCAAAGATAGGCACACCAATGGAAAGGGAATGATTCCTAGATCACAATCCTGAAATTTCAGCCATCTAGGTGGTCTAGATCAAGAAATATTGGAGTTCAAAAATTGTCCATTAGGTGCCGACTTTGATACCTTTTAGATGCGTTTTAAGCGAGATATTCGCATTTAAAGTTTGGACATGGATTTTTGCCCATAACTTGCTGTAGAGTTGGTCTTATTCAAAGATAGGCACACCAATGGAAAGGGAATGATTCCTAGATCACAATCCTGAAATTTCAGCCATCTAGGTGGTCTAGATCAAGAAATATTGGAGTTCAAAAATTGTCCATTAGGTGCCGACTTTGATACCTTTAAGATGCGTTTTAAGCGAGATATTCGCATTTAAAGTTTGGACATGGATTTTTGCCCATAACTTGTTGTAGAGTTGGTCTTATTCAAAGATAGGCACACCAATGGAAAGGGAATGATTCCTAGATCACAATCCTGAAATTTCAGCCATCTAGGTGGTCTAGATCAAGAAATATTGGAGTTCAAAAATTGTCCATTAGGTGCCGACTTTGATACCTTTTAGATGCGTTTTAAGCGAGATATTCGCATTTAAAGTTTGGACATGGATTTTTGCCCATAACTTGTTGTAGAGTTGGTCTTATTCAAAGATAGGCACACCAATGGAAAGGGAATGATTCCTAGATCACAATCCTGAAATTTCAGCCATCTAGGTGGTCTAGATCAAGAAATATTGGAGTTCAAAAATTGTCCATTAGGTGCCAACTTTGATACCTTTTAGATGCGTTTTAAGCGAGATATTCGCATTTAAAGTTTGGACATGGATTTTTGCCCATAACTTGTTGTAGAGTTTGTCTTATTCAAAGATAGGCACACCAATGGAAAGGGAATGATTCCTAGATCACAATCCTGAAATTTCAGCCATCTAGGTGGTCTAGATCAAGAAATATTGGAGTTCAAAAATTGTCCATTAGGTGCCGACTTTGATACCTTTTAGATGCGTTTTAAGCGAGATATTCGCATTTAAGGTTTGGACATGGATTTTTGCCCATAACTTGTTGTAGAGTTGGTCTTATTCAAAGATAGGCACACCAATGGAAAGGGAATGATTCCTAGATCACAATCCTGAAATTTCAGCCATCTAGGTGGTCTAGATCAAGAAATATTGGAGTTCAAAAATTGTCCATTAGGTGCCGACTTTGATACCTTTTAGATGCGTTTTAAGCGAGATATTCGCATTTAATGTTTGGACATGGATTTTTGCCCATAACTTGTTGTAGAGTTGGTCTTATTCAAAGATAGGCACACCAATGGAAAGGGAATGATTCCTAGATCACAATCATGAAATTTCAGCCATCTAGGTGGTCTAGATCAAGAAATATTGGAGTTCAAAAATTGTCCATTAGGTGCCGACTTTGATACCTTTTAGATGCGTTTTAAGCGAGATATTCGCATTTAAAGTTTGGACATGGATTTTTGCCCATAACTTGTTGTAGAGTTGGTCTTATTCAAAGATAGGCACACCAATGGAAAGGGAATGATTCCTAGATCACAATCCTGAAATTTCAGCCATCTAGGTGGTCTAGATCAAGAAATATTGGAGTTCAAAAATTGTCCATTAGGTGCCGACTTTGATACCTTTTAGATGCGTTTTAAGCGAGATATTCGCATTTAAAGTTTGGACATGGATTTTTGCCCATAACTTGTTGTAGAGTTGGTCTTATTCAAAGATAGGCACACCAATGGAAAGGGAATGATTCCTAGATCACAATCATGAAATTTCAGCCATCTAGGTGGTCTAGATCAAGAAATATTGGAGTTCAAAAATTGTCCATTAGGTGCCGACTTTGATACCTTTTAGATGCGTTTTAAGCGAGATATTCGCATTTAAAGTTTGGACATGGATTTTTGCCCATAACTTGTTGTAGAGTTGGTCTTATTCAAAGATAGGCACACCAATGGAAAGGGAATGATTCCTAGATCACAATCCTGAAATTTCAGCCATCTAGGTGGTCTAGATCAAGAAATATTGGAGTTCAAAAATTGTCCATTAGGTGCCGACTTTGATACCTTTTAGATGCGTTTTAAGCGAGATATTCGCATTTAATGTTTGGACATGGATTTTTGCCCATAACTTGTTGTAGAGTTGGTCTTATTCAAAGATAGGCACACCAATGGAAAGGGAATGATTCCTAGATCACAATCATGAAATTTCAGCCATCTAGGTGGTCTAGATCAAGAAATATTGGAGTTCAAAAATTGTCCATTAGGTGCCGACTTTGATACCTTTTAGATGCGTTTTAAGCGAGATATTCGCATTTAAAGTTTGGACATGGATTTTTGCCCATAACTTGTTGTAGAGTTGGTCTTATTCAAAGATAGGCACACCAATGGAAAGGGAATGATTCCTAGATCACAATCCTGAAATTTCAGCCATCTAGGTGGTCTAGATCAAGAAATATTGGAGTTCAAAAATTGTCCATTAGGTGCCGACTTTGATACCTTTTAGATGCGTTTTAAGCGAGATATTCGCATTTAAAGTTTGGACATGGATTTTTGCCCATAACTTGTTGTAGAGTTGGTCTTATTCAAAGATAGGCACACCAATGGAAAGGGAATGATTCCTAGATCACAATCATGAAATTTCAGCCATCTAGGTGGTCTAGATCAAGAAATATTGGAGTTCAAAAATTGTCCATTAGGTGCCGACTTTGATACCTTTTAGATGCGTTTTAAGCGAGATATTCGCATTTAAAGTTTGGACATGGATTTTTGCCCATAACTTGTTGTAGAGTTGGTCTTATTCAAAGATAGGCACACCAATGGAAAGGGAATGATTCCTAGATCACAATCCTGAAATTTCAGCCATCTAGGTGGTCTAGATCAAGAAATATTGGAGTTCAAAAATTGTCCATTAGGTGGCCGACTTTGATACCTTTTAGATGCGTTTTAAGCGAGATATTCGCATTTAAAGTCTGGACATGGATTTTTGCCCATAACTTGTTGTAGAGTTGGTCTTATTCAAAGATAGGCACACCAATGGAAAGGGAATGATTCCTAGATCACAATCCTGAAATTTCAGCCATCTAGGTGGTCTAGATCAAGAAATATTGGAGTTCAAAAATTGTCCATTAGGTGCCGACTTTGATACCTTTTAGATGCTTTTTAAGCGAGATATTCGCATTTAAAGTTTGGACATGGATTTTTGCCCATAACTTGTTGTAGAGTTGGTCTTATTCAAAGATAGGCACACCAATGGAAAGGGAATGATTCCTAGATCACAATCCTGAAATTTCAGCCATCTAGGTGGTCTAGATCAAGAAATATTGGAGTTCAAAAATTGTCCATTAGGTGCCGACTTTGATACCTTTTAGATGCGTTTTAAGCGAGATATTCGCATTTAAAGTTTGGACATGGATTTTTGCCCATAACTTGTTGTAGAGTTGGTCTTATTCAAAGATAGGCACACCAATGGAAAGGGAATGATTCCTAGATCACAATCCTGAAATTTCAGCCATCTAGGTGGTCTAGATCAAGAAATATTGGAGTTCAAAAATTGTCCATTAGGTGCCGACTTTGATACCTTTTAGATGCGTTTTAAGCGAGATATTCGCATTTAAAGTTTGGACATGGATTTTTGCCCATAACTTGTTGTAGAGTTGGTCTTATTCAAAGATAGGCACACCAATGGAAAGGGAATGATTCCTAGATCACAATCCTGAAATTTCAGCCATCTAGGTGGTCTAGATCAAGAAATATTGGAGTTCAAAAACAGTCCATTAGGTGCCGACTTTGATACCTTTTTAGATGCGTTTTAAGCGAGATATTCGCATTTAAAGTTTATACATGGATTTTTGCCCATAACTTGTTGCCGAGTTGGTCTTATTCAAAGATAGGCACACCAATGGAAAGGGAATGATTCCTAGATCACAATCCTGAAATTTCAGCCATCTAGGTGGTCTAGATCAAGAAATATTGGAGTTCAAAAATTGTCCATTAGGTGCCGACTTTGATACCTTTTAGATGCGTTTTAAGCGAGATATTCGCATTTAAAGTTTGGACATGGGTTTTTGCCCATAACTTGTTGTAGAGTTGGTCTTATTCAAAGATAGGCACACCAATGGAAAGGGAATGATTCCTAGATCACAATCCTGAAATTTCAGCCATCTAGGTGGTCTAGATCAAGAAATATTGGAGTTCAAAAATTGTCCATTAGGTGCCGACTTTGATACCTTTTAGATGCGTTTTAAGCGAGATATTCGCATTTAAAGTTTGGACATGGATTTTTGCCCATAACTTGTTGTAGAGTTGGTCTTATTCAAAGATAGGCACACCAATGGAAAGGGAATGATTCCTAGATAACAATCCTGAAATTTCAGCCATCTAGGTGGTCTAGATCAAGAAATATTGGAGTTCAAAAATTGTCCATTAGGTGCCGACTTTGATACCTTTTAGATGTGTTTTAAGCGAGATATTCGCATTTAAAGTTTGGACATGGATTTTTGCCCATAACTTGTTGTAGAGTTGGTCTTATTCAAAGATAGGCACACCAATGGAAAGGGAATGATTCCTAGATCACAATCCTGAAATTTCAGCCATCTAGGTGGTCTAGATCAAGAAATATTGGAGTTCAAAAATTGTCCATTAGGTGCCGACTTTGATACCTTTTAGATGCGTTTTAAGCGAGATATTCGCATTTAAAGTTTGGACATGGATTTTTGCCCATAACTTGTTGTAGAGTTGGTCTTATTCAAAGATAGGCACACCAATGGAAAGGGAATGATTCCTAGATCACAATCCTGAAATTTCAGCCATCTAGGAGGTCTAGATCAAGAAATATTGGAGTTCAAAAATTGTCCATTAGGTGCCGACTTTGATACCTTTTAGATGCGTTTTAAGCGAGATATTCGCATTTAAAGTTTGGACATGGATTTTTGCCCATAACTTGTTGTAGAGTTGGTCTTATTCAAAGATAGGCCCACCAATGGAAAGGGAATGATTCCTAGATCACAGTCCTGAAATTTCAGCCATCTAGGTGGTCTAGATCAAGAAATATTGGAGTTCAAAAATTGTCCATTAGGTGCCGACTTTGATACCTTTTAGATGCGTTTTAAGCGAGATATTCGCATTTAAAGTTTGGACATGGATTTTTGCCCATAACTTGTTGTAGAGTTGGTCTTATTCAAAGATAGGCACACCAATGAAAAGGGAATGATTCCTAGATCACAATCCTTAAATTTCAGCCATCTAGGTGGTCTAGATCAAGAAATATTGGAGTTCAAAAATTGTCCATTAGGTGCCGACTTTGATACCTTTTAGATGCGTTTTAAGCGAGATATTCGCATTTAAAGTTTGGACATGGATTTTTGCCCATAACTTGCTGTAGAGTTGGTCTTATTCAAAGATAGGCACACCAATGGAAAGGGAATGATTCCTAGATCACAATCCTGAAATTTCAGCCATCTAGGTGGTCTAGATCAAGAAATATTGGAGTTCAAAAATTGTCCATTAGGTGCCGACTTTGATACCTTTTAGATGCGTTTTAAGCGAAATATTCGCATTTAAAGTTTGGACATGGATTTTTGCCCATAACTTGTTGTAGAGTTGGTCTTATTCAAAGATAGGCACACCAATGGAAAGGGAATGATTCCTAGATCACAATCCTGAAATTTCAGCCATCTAGGTGGTCTAGATCAAGAAATATTGGAGTTCAAAAATTGTCCATTAGGTGCCGACTTTGATACCTTTTAGATGCGTTTTAAGCGAGATATTCGCATTTAAAGTTTGGACATGGATTTTTGCCCATATTTTGTTGTAGAGTTGGTCTCATTCAAAGATAGGCACACCAATGGAAAGGGAATGATTCCTAGATCACAATCCTGAAATTTCAGCCATCTAGGTGGTCTAGATCAAGAAATATTGGAGTTCAAAAATTGTCCATTAGGTGCCGACTTTGATACCTTTTAGATGCGTTTTAAGCGAGATATTCGCATTTAAAGTTTGGACATGGATTTTTGCCCATAACTTGTTGTAGAGTTGGTCTTATTCAAAGATAGGCACACCAATGGAAAGGGAATGATTCCTAGATCACAATCCTGAAATTTCAGCCATCTAGGTGGTCTAGATCAAGAAATATTGGAGTTCAAAAATTGTCCATTAGGTGCCGACTTTGATACCTTTTAGATGCGTTTTAAGCGAGATATTCGCATTTAAAGTTTGGACATGGATTTTTGCCCATAACTTGTTGTAGAGTTGGTCTTATTCAAAGATAGGCACACCAATGGAAAGGGAATGATTCCTAGATCACAATCCTGAAATTTCAGCCATCTAGGTGGTCTAGATCAAGAAATATTGGAGTTCAAAAATTGTCCATTAGGTGCCGACTTTGAT
This sequence comes from Eupeodes corollae, assembly GCF_945859685.1. Taxonomy (NCBI): domain Eukaryota; kingdom Metazoa; phylum Arthropoda; class Insecta; order Diptera; family Syrphidae; genus Eupeodes; species Eupeodes corollae. Next base: position 23,294 of record NW_026605482.1, read on the forward strand.
ACCTTTTAGATGCGTTTTAAGCGAGATATTCGCATTTAAAGTTTGGACATGGATTTTTGCCCATAACTTGTTGTAGAGTTGGTCTTATTCAAAGATAGGCACACCAATGGAAAGGGAATGATTCCTAGATCACAATCATGAAATTTCAGCCATCTAGGTGGTCTAGATCAAGAAATATTGGAGTTCAAAAATTGTCCATTAGGTGCCGACTTTGATACCTTTTAGATGCGTTTTAAGCGAGATATTCGCATTTAAAGTTTGGACATGGATTTTTGCCCATAACTTGTTGTAGAGTTGGTCTTATTCAAAGATAGGCACACCAATGGAAAGGGAATGATTCCTAGATCACAATCCTGAAATTTCAGCCATCTAGGTGGTCTAGATCAAGAAATATTGGAGTTCAAAAATTGTCCATTAGGTGCCGACTTTGATACCTTTTAGATGCGTTTTAAGCGAGATATTCGCATTTAAAGTCTGGACATGGATTTTTGCCCATAACTTGTTGTAGAGTTGGTCTTATTCAAAGATAGGCACACCAATGGAAAGGGAATGATTCCTAGATCACAATCCTGAAATTTCAGCCATCTAGGTGGTCTAGATCAAGAAATATTGGAGTTCAAAAATTGTCCATTAGGTGCCGACTTTGATACCTTTTAGATGCGTTTTAAGCGAGATATTCGCATTTAAAGTTTGGACATGGATTTTTGCCCATAACTTGTTGTAGAGTTGGTCTTATTCAAAGATAGGCACACCAATGGAAAGGGAATGATTCCTAGATCACAATCCTGAAATTTCAGCCATCTAGGTGGTCTAGATCAAGAAATATTGGAGTTCAAAAATTGTCCATTAGGTGCCGACTTTGATACCTTTTAGATGCGTTTTAAGCGAGATATTCGCATTTAAAGTTTGGACATGGATTTTTGTCCATAACTTGTTGTAGAGTTGGTCTTATTCAAAGATAGGCACACCAATGGAAAGGGAATGATTCCTGGATCACAATCCTGAAATTTCAGCCATCTAGGTGGTCTAGATCAAGAAATATTGGAGTTCAAAAATTGTCCATTAGGTGCCGACTTTGATACCTTTTAGATGCGTTTTAAGCGAGATATTCGCATTTAAAGTTTGGACATGGATTTTTGCCCATAACTTGTTGTAGAGTTGGTCTTATTCAAAGATAGGCACACCAATGGAAAGGGAATGATTCCTAGATCACAATCCTGAAATTTCAGCCATCTAGGTGGTCTAGATCAAGAAATATTGGAGTTCAAAAATTGTCCATTAGGTGCCGACTTTGATACCTTTTAGATGCGTTTTAAGCGAGATATTCGCATTTAAAGTTTATACATGGATTTTTGCCCATAACTTGTTGCCGAGTTGGTCTTATTCAAAGATAGGCACACCAATGGAAAGGGAATGATTCCTAGATCACAATCCTGAAATTTCAGCCATCTAGGTGGTCTAGATCAAGAAATATTGGAGTTCAAAAATTGTCCATTAGGTGCCGACTTTGATACCTTTTAGATGCGTTTTAAGCGAGATATTCGCATTTAAAGTTTGGACATGGATTTTTGCCCATAACTTGTTGTAGAGTTGGTCTTATTCAAAGATAGGCACACCAATGGAAAGGGAATGATTCCTAGATCACAATCCTGAAATTTCAGCCATCTAGGTGGTCTAGATCAAGAAATATTGGAGTTCAAAAATTGTCCATTAGGTGCCGACTTTTATACCTTTTAGATGCGTTTTAAGCGAGATATTCGCATTTAAAGTTTGGACATGGATTTTTGCCCATAACTTGTTGTAGAGTTGGTCTTATTCAAAGATAGGCACACCAATGGAAAGGGAATGATTCCTAGATCACAATCCTGAAATTTCAGCCATCTAGGTGGTCTAGATCAAGAAATATTGGAGTTCAAAAATTGTCCATTAGGTGCCGACTTTGATACCTTTTAGATGCGTTTTAAGCGAGATATTCGCATTTAAAGTTTGGACATGGATTTTTGCCCATAACTTGTTGTAGAGTTGGTCTTATTCAAAGATAGGCACACCAATGGAAAGGGAATGATTCCTAGATAACAATCCTGAAATTTCAGCCATCTAGGTGGTCTAGATCAAGAAATATTGGAGTTCAAAAATTGTCCATTAGGTGCCGACTTTGATACCTTTTAGATGCGTTTTAAGCGAGATATTCGCATTTAAAGTTTGGACATGGATTTTTGCCCATAACTTGTTGTAGAGTTGGTCTTATTCAAAGATAGGCACACCAATGGAAAGGGAATGATTCCTAGATCACAATCCTGAAATTTCAGCCATCTAGGTGGTCTAGATCAAGAAATATTGGAGTTCAAAAATTGTCCATTAGGTGCCGACTTTGATACCTTTTAGATGCGTTTTAAGCGAGATATTCGCATTTAAAGTTTGGACATGGATTTTTGCCCATAACTTGTTGTAGAGTTGGTCTTATTCAAAGATAGGCACACCAATGGAAAGGGAATGATTCCTAGATCACAATCCTGAAATTTCAGCCATCTAGGTGGTCTAGATCAAGAAATATTGGAGTTCAAAAATTGTCCATTAGGTGCCGACTTTGATACCTTTTAGATGCGTTTTAAGCGAGATATTCGCATTTAAAGTTTGGACATGGATTTTTGCCCATAACTTGTTGTAGAGTTGGTCTTATTCAAAGATAGGCACACCAATGGAAAGGGAATGATTCCTAGATCACAATCCTGAAATTTCAGTCATCTAGGTGGTCTAAATCAAGAAATATTGGAGTTCAAAAATTGTCCATTAGGTGCCGACTTTTATACCTTTTAGATGCGTTTTAAGCGAGATATTCGCATTTAAAGTTTGGACATGGATTTTTGCCCATAACTTGTTGTAGAGTTGGTCCTATTCAAAGATAGGCACACCAATGGAAAGGGAATGATTCCTAGATCACAATCCTGAAATTTCAGCCATCTAGGTGGTCTAGATCAAGAAATATTGGAGTTCAAAAATTGTCCATTAGGTGCCGACTTTGATACCTTTTAGATGCGTTTTAAGCGAGATATTCGCATTTAAAGTTTGGACATGGATTTTTGCCCATAACTTGTTGTAGAGTTGGTCTTATTCAGAGATAGGCACACCAATGGAAAGGGAATGATTCCTAGATAACAATCCTGAAATTTCAGCCATCTAGGTGGTCTAGATCAAGAAATATTGGAGTTCAAAAATTGTCCATTAGGTGCCGACTTTGATACCTTTTAGATGCGTTTTAAGCGAGATATTCGCATTTAAAGTTTGGACATGGATTTTTGCCCATAACTTGTTGTAGAGTTGGTCTTATTCAAAGATAGGCACACCAATGGAAAGGGAATGATTCCTAGATCACAATCCTGAAATTTCAGCCATCTAGGTGGTCTAGATCAAGAAATATTGGAGTTCAAAAATTGTCCATTAGGTGCCGACTTTGATACCTTTTAGATGCGTTTTAAGCGAGATATTCGCATTTAAAGTTTGGACATGGATTTTTGCCCATAACTTGTTGTAGAGTTGGTCTTATTCAAAGATAGGCACACCAATGGAAAGGGAATGATTCCTAGATCACAATCCTGAAATTTCAGCCATCTAGGTGGTCTAGATCAAGAAATATTGGAGTTCAAAAATTGTCCATTAGGTGCCGACTTTGATACCTTTTAGATGCGTTTTAAGCGAGATATTCGCATTTAAAGTTTGGACATGGATTTTTGCCCATAACTTGTTGTAGAGTTGGTCTTATTCAAAGATAGGCACACCAATGGAAAGGGAATGATTCCTAGATCACAATCCTGAAATTTCAGTCATCTAGGTGGTCTAAATCAAGAAATATTGGAGTTCAAAAATTGTCCATTAGGTGCCGACTTTGATACCTTTTAGATGCGTTTTAAGCGAGATATTCGCATTTAAAGTCTGGATATGGATTTTTGCCCATAACTTGTTGTAGAGTTGGTCTTATTCAAAGATAGGCACACCAATGGAAAGGGAATGATTCCTAGATCACAATCCTGAAATTTCAGCCATCTAGGTGGTCTAGATCAAGAAATATTGGAGTTCAAAAATTGTCCATTAGGTGCCGACTTTGATACCTTTTAGATGCGTTTTAAGCGAGATATTCGCATTTAAAGTTTGGACATGGATTTTTGCCCATAACTTGTTGTAGAGTTGGTCTTATTCAAAGATAGGCACACCAATGGAAAGGGAATGATTCCTAGATAACGATCCTGAAATTTCAGCCATCTAGGTGGTCTAGATCAAGAAATATTGGAGTTCAAAAATTGTCCATTAGGTGCCGACTTTGATACCTTTTAGATGCGTTTTAAGCGAGATATTCGCATTTAAAGTTTGGACATGGATTTTTGCCCATAACTTGTTGTAGAGTTGGTCTTATTCAAAGATAGGCACACCAATGGAAAGGGAATGATTCCTAGATCACAATACTGAAATTTCAGCCATCTAGGTGGTCTAGATCAAGAAATATTGGAGTTCAAAAATTGTCCATTAGGTGCCGACTTTGATACCTTTTAGATGCGTTTTAAGCGAGATATTCGCATTTAAAGTTTGGACATGGATTTTTGCCCATAACTTGTTGTAGAGTTGGTCTTATTCAAAGATAGGCACACCAATGGAAAGGGAATGATTCCTAGATAACAATCCTGAAATTTCAGCCATCTAGGTGGTCTAGATCAAGAAATATTGTAGTTCAAAAATTGTCCATTAGGTGCCGACTTTGATACCTTTTAGATGCGTTTTAAGCGAGATATTCGCATTTAAAGTTTGGACATGGATTTTTGCCCATAACTTGTTGTAGAGTTGGTCTTATTCAAAGATAGGCACACCAATGGAAAGGGAATGATTCCTAGATCACAATCCTGAAATTTCAGCCATCTAGGTGGTCTAGATCAAGAAATATTGGAGTTCAAAAATTGTCCATTAGGTGCCGACTTTGATACCTTTTAGATGCGTTTTAAGCGAGATATTCGCATTTAAAGTTTGGACATGGATTTTTGCCCATAACTTGTTGTAGAGTTGGTCTTATTCAAAGATAGGCACACCAATGGAAAGGGAATGATTCCTAGATCACAATCCTGAAATTTCAGCCATCTAGGTGGTCTAGATCAAGAAATATTGGAGTTCAAAAATTGTCCATTAGGTCCCGACTTTGATACCTTTTAGATGCGTTTTAAGCGAGATATTCGCATTTAAAGTCTGGACATGGATTTTTGCCCATAACTTGTTGTAGAGTTGGTCTTATTCAAAGATAGGCACACCAATGGAAAGGGAATGATTCCTAGATCACAATCCTGAAATTTCAGCCATCTAGGTGGTCTAGATCAAGAAATATTGGAGTTCAAAAATTGTCCATTAGGTGCCGACTTTGATACCTTTTAGATGCGTTTTAAGCGAGATATTCGCATTTAAAGTTTGGACATGGATTTTTGCCCATAACTTGTTGTAGAGTTGGTCTTATTCAAAGATAGGCACACCAATGGAAAGTGAATGATTCCTAGATCACAATCCTGAAATTTCAGCCATCTAGGTGGTCTAGATCAAGAAATATTGGAGTTCAAAAATTGTCCATTAGGTGCCGACTTTGATACCTTTTAGATGCGTTTTAAGCGAGATATTCGCATTTAAAGTTTGGACATGGATTTTTGTCCATAACTTGTTGTAGAGTTGGTCTTATTCAAAGATAGGCACACCAATGGAAAGGGAATGATTCCTGGATCACAATCCTGAAATTTCAGCCATCTAGGTGGTCTAGATCAAGAAATATTGGAGTTCAAAAATTGTCCATTAGGTGCCGACTTTGATACCTTTTAGATGCGTTTTAAGCGAGATATTCGCATTTAAAGTTTGGACATGGATTTTTGCCCATAACTTGTTGTAGAGTTGGTCTTATTCAAAGATAGGCACACCAATGGAAAGGGAATGATTCCTAGATCACAATCCTGAAATTTCAGCCATCTAGGTGGTCTAGATCAAGAAATATTGGAGTTCAAAAATTGTCCATTAGGTGCCGACTTTGATACCTTTTAGATGCGTTTTAAGCGAGATATTCGCATTTAAAGTTTATACATGGATTTTTGCCCATAACTTGTTGCCGAGTTGGTCTTATTCAAAGATAGGCACACCAATGGAAAGGGAATGATTCCTAGATCACAATCCTGAAATTTCAGCCATCTAGGTGGTCTAGATCAAGAAATATTGGAGTTCAAAAATTGTCCATTAGGTGCCGACTTTGATACCTTTTAGATGCGTTTTAAGCGAGATATTCGCATTTAAAGTTTGGACATGGATTTTTGCCCATAACTTGTTGTAGAGTTGGTCTTATTCAAAGATAGGCACACCAATGGAAAGGGAATGATTCCTAGATCACAATCCTGAAATTTCAGCCATCTAGGTGGTCTAGATCAAGAAATATTGGAGTTCAAAAATTGTCCATTAGGTGCCGACTTTGATACCTTTTAGATGCGTTTTAAGCGAGATATTCGCATTTAAAGTTTATACATGGATTTTTGCCCATAACTTGTTGCCGAGTTGGTCTTATTCAAAGATAGGCACACCAATGGAAAGGGAATGATTCCTAGATCACAATCCTGAAATTTCAGCCATCTAGGTGGTCTAGATCAAGAAATATTGGAGTTCAAAAATTGTCCATTAGGTGCCGACTTTGATACCTTTTAGATGCGTTTTACGCGAGATATTCGCATTTAAAGTTTGGACATGGATTTTTGCCCATAACTTGTTGTAGAGTTGGTCTTATTCAAAGATAGGCACACCAATGGAAAGGGAATGATTCCTAGATCACAATCCTGAAATTTCAGCCATCTAGGTGGTCTAGATCAAGAAATATTGGAGTTCAAAAATTGTCCATTAGGTGCCGACTTTGATACCTTTTAGATGCGTTTTAAGCGAGATATTCGCATTTAAAGTTTGGACATGGATTTTTGCCCATAACTTGTTGTAGAGTTGGTCTTATTCAAAGATAGGCACACCAATGGAAAGGGAATGATTCCTAGATAACAATCCTGAAATTTCAGCCATCTAGGTGGTCTAGATCAAGAAATATTGGAGTTCAAAAATTGTCCATTAGGTGCCGACTTTGATACCTTTTAGATGCGTTTTAAGCGAGATATTCGCATTTAAAGTTTGGACATGGATTTTTGCCCATAACTTGTTGTAGAGTTGGTCTTATTCAAAGATAGGCACACCAATGGAAAGGGAATGATTCCTAGATCACAATCCTGAAATTTCAGTCATCTAGGTGGTCTAAATCAAGAAATATTGGAGTTCAAAAATTGTCCATTAGGTGCCGACTTTTATACCTTTTAGATGCGTTTTAAGCGAGATATTCGCATTTAAAGTTTGGACATGGATTTTTGCCCATAACTTGTTGTAGAGTTGGTCTTATTCAAAGATAGGCACACCAATGGAAAGGGAATGATTCCTAGATCACAATCCTGAAATTTCAGCCATCTAGGTGGTCTAGATCAAGAAATATTGGAGTTTAAAAATTGTCCACTAGGTGCCGACTTTGATACCTTTTAGATGCGTTTTAAGCGAGATATTCGCATTTAAAGTTTGGACATGGATTTTTGCCCATAACTTGTTGTAGAGTTGGTCTTATTCAAAGATAGGCACACCAATGGAAAGGGAATGATTCCTAGATCACAATCCTGAAATTTCAGCCATCTAGGTGGTCTAGATCAAGAAATATTGGAGTTCAAAAATTGTCCATTAGGTGCTGACTTTGATACCTTTTAGATGCGTTTTAAGCGAGATATTCGCATTTAAAGTTTGGACATGGATTTTTGCCCATAACTTGTTGTAGAGTTGGTCTTATTCAAAGATAGGCACACCAATGGAAAGGGAATGATTCCTAGATCACAATCCTGAAATTTCAGCCATCTAGGTGGTCTAGATCAAGAAATATTGGAGTTCAAAAATTGTCCATTAGGTGCCGACTTTGATACCTTTTAGATGCGTTTTAAGCGAGATATTCGCATTTAAAGTTTGGACATGGATTTTTGCCCATAACTTGTTGTAGAGTTGGTCTTATTCAAAGATAGGCACACCAATGGAAAGGGAATGATTCCTAGATCACAATCCTGAAATTTCAGCCATCTAGGTGGTCTAGATCAAGAAATATTGGAGTTCAAAAATTGTCCATTAGGTGCCGACTTTGATACCTTTTAGATGCGTTTTAAGCGAGATATTCGCATTTAAAGTTTATACATGGATTTTTGCCCATAACTTGTTGCCGAGTTGGTCTTATTCAAAGATAGGCACACCAATGGAAAGGGAATGATTCCTAGATCACAATCCTGAAATTTCAGCCATCTAGGTGGTCTAGATCAAGAAATATTGGAGTTCAAAAATTGTCCATTAGGTGCCGACTTTGATACCTTTTAGATGCGTTTTACGCGAGATATTCGCATTTAAAGTTTGGACATGGATTTTTGCCCATAACTTGTTGTAGAGTTGGTCTTATTCAAAGATAGGCACACCAATGGAAAGGGAATGATTCCTAGATCACAATCCTGAAATTTCAGCCATCTAGGTGGTCTAGATCAAGAAATATTGGAGTTCAAAAATTGTCCATTAGGTGCCGACTTTGATACCTTTTAGATGCGTTTTAAGCGAGATATTCGCATTTAAAGTTTGGACATGGATTTTTGCCCATAACTTGTTGTAGAGTTGGTCTTATTCAAAGATAGGCACACCAATGGAAAGGGAATGATTCCTAGATAACAATCCTGAAATTTCAGCCATCTAGGTGGTCTAGATCAAGAAATATTGGAGTTCAAAAATTGTCCATTAGGTGCCGACTTTGATACCTTTTAGATGCGTTTTAAGCGAGATATTCGCATTTAAAGTTTGGACATGGATTTTTGCCCATAACTTGTTGTAGAGTTGGTCTTATTCAAAGATAGGCACACCAATGGAAAGGGAATGATTCCTAGATCACAATCCTGAAATTTCAGTCATCTAGGTGGTCTAAATCAAGAAATATTGGAGTTCAAAAATTGTCCATTAGGTGCCGACTTTTATACCTTTTAGATGCGTTTTAAGCGAGATATTCGCATTTAAAGTTTGGACATGGATTTTTGCCCATAACTTGTTGTAGAGTTGGTCTTATTCAAAGATAGGCACACCAATGGAAAGGGAATGATTCCTAGATCACAATCCTGAAATTTCAGCCATCTAGGTGGTCTAGATCAAGAAATATTGGAGTTCAAAAATTGTCCATTAGGTGCCGACTTTGATACCTTTTAGATGCGTTTTAAGCGAGATATTCGCATTTAAAGTTTGGACATGGATTTTTGCCCATAACTTGTTGTAGAGTTGGTCTTATTCAAAGATAGGCACACCAATGGAAAGGGAATGATTCCTAGATCACAATCCTCAAATTTCAGCCATCTAGGTGGTCTAGATCAAGAAATATTGGAGTTCAAAAATTGTCCATTAGGTGCCGACTTTGATACCTTTTAGATGCGTTTTAAGCGAGATATTCGCATTTAAAGTTTGGACATGGATTTTTGCCCATAACTTGTTGTAGAGTTGGTCTTATTCAAAGATAGGCACACCAATGGAAAGGGAATGATTCCTAGATCACAATCCTGAAATTTCAGCCATCTAGGTGGTCTAAATCAAGAAATATTGGAGTTCAAAAATTGTCCATTAGGTGCCGACTTTGATACCTTTTAGATGCGTTTTAAGCGAGATATTCGCATTTAAAGTCTGGACATGGATTTTTGCCCATAACTTGTTGTAGAGTTGGTCTTATTCAAAGATAGGCACACCAATGGAAAGGGAATGATTCCTAGATCACAATCCTGAAATTTCAGCCATCTAGGTGGTCTAGATCAAGAAATATTGGAGTTCAAAAATTGTCCATTAGGTGCCGACTTTGATACCTTTTAGATGCGTTTTAAGCGAGATATTCGCATTTAAAGTTTGGACATGGATTTTTGCCCATAACTTGTTGTAGAGTTGGTCTTATTCAAAGATAGGCACACCAATGGAAAGGGAATGATTCCTAGATAACGATCCTGAAATTTCAGCCATCTAGGTGGTCTAGATCAAGAAATATTGGAGTTCAAAAATTGTCCATTAGGTGCCGACTTTGATACCTTTTAGATGCGTTTTAAGCGAGATATTCGCATTTAAAGTTTGGACATGGATTTTTGCCCATAACTTGTTGTAGAGTTGGTCTTATTCAAAGATAGGCACACCAATGGAAAGGGAATGATTCCTAGATCACAATCCTGAAATTTCAGCCATCTAGGTGGTCTAGATCAAGAAATATTGGAGTTCAAAAATTGTCCATTAGGTGCCGACTTTGATACCTTTTAGATGCGTTTTAAGCGAGATATTCGCATTTAAAGTTTGGACATGGATTTTTGCCCATAACTTGTTGTAGAGTTGGTCTTATTCAAAGATAGGCACACCAATGGAAAGGGAATGATTCCTAGATCACAATCCTGAAATTTCAGCCATCTAGGTGGTCTAGATCAAGAAATATTGGAGTTCAAAAAGTGTCCATTAGGTGCCGACTTTGATACCTTTTAGATGCGTTTTAAGCGAGATATTCGCATTTAAAGTTTATACATGGATTTTTGCCCATAACTTGTTGCCGAGTTGGTCTTATTCAAAGATAGGCACACCAATGGAAAGGGAATGATTCCTAGATCACAATCCTGAAATTTCAGCCATCTAGGTGGTCTATATCAAGAAATATTGGAGTTCAAAAATTGTCCATTAGGTGCCGACTTTGATACCTTTTAGATGCGTTTTAAGCGAGATATTCGCATTTAAAGTTTGGACATGGATTTTTGCCCATAACTTGTTGTAGAGTTGGTCTTATTCAAAGATAGGCACACCAATGGAAAGGGAATGATTCCTAGATCACAATCCTGAAATTTCAGCCATCTAGGTGGTCTAGATCAAGAAATATTGGAGTTTAAAAATTGTCCACTAGGTGCCGACTTTGATACCTTTTAGATGCGTTTTAAGCGAGATATTCGCATTTAAAGTTTGGACATGGATTTTTGGCCATAACTTGTTGTAGAGTTGGTCTTATTCAAAGATAGGCACACCAATGGAAAGGGAATGATTCCTAGATCACAATCCTGAAATTTCAGCCATCTAGGTGGTCTAGATCAAGAAATATTGGAGTTCAAAAATTGTCCATTAGGTGCTGACTTTGATACCTTTTAGATGCGTTTTAAGCGAGATATTCGCATTTAAAGTTTGGACATGGATTTTTGCCCATAACTTGTTGTAGAGTTGGGTCTTATTCAAAGATAGGCACACCAATGGAAAGGGAATGATTCCTAGATCACAATCCTGAAATTTCAGCCATCTAGGTGGTCTAGATCAAGAAATATTGGAGTTCAAAAATTGTCCATTAGGTGCCGACTTTGATACCTTTTAGATGCGTTTTAAGCGAGATATTCGCATTTAAAGTTTGGACATGGATTTTTGCCCATATTTTGTTGTAGAGTTGGTCTCATTCAAAGATAGGCACACCAATGGAAAGGGAATGATTCCTAGATCACAATCCTGAAATTTCAGCCATCTAGGTGGTCTAGATCAAGAAATATTGGAGTTCAAAAATTGTCCATTAGGTGCCGACTTTGATACCTTTTAGATGCGTTTTAAGCGAGATATTCGCATTTAAAGTTTGGACATGGATTTTTGCCCATAACTTGTTGTAGAGTTGGTCTTATTCAAAGATAGGCACACCAATGGAAAGGGAATGATTCCTAGATCACAATCCTGAAATTTCAGCCATCTAGGTGGTCTAGATCAAGAAATATTGGAGTTCAAAAATTGTCCATTAGGTGCCGACTTTGATACCTTTTAGATGCGTTTTAAGCGAGATATTCGCATTTAAAGTTTGGACATGGATTTTTGCCCATAACTTGTTGTAGAGTTGGTCTTATTCAAAGATAGGCACACCAATGGAAAGGGAATGATTCCTAGATCACAATCCTGAAATTTCAGCCATCTAGGTGGTCTAGATCAAGAAATATTGGAGTTCAAAAATTGTCCATTAGGTGCCACTTTGATACCTTTTAGATGCGTTTTAAGCGAGATATTCGCATTTAAAGTTTGGACATGGATTTTTGCCCATAACTCGTTGTAGATTTGGTCTTATTCAAAGATAGGCACACCAATGGAAAGGGAATGATTCCTAGATCACAATCCTGAAATTTCAGCCATCTAGGTGGTCTAGATCAAGAAATATTGGAGTTCAAAAATTGTCCATTAGGTGCCGACTTTGATACCTTTTAGATGGGTTTTAAGCGAGATATTCGCATTTAAAGTTTGGACATGGATTTTTGCCCATAACTTGTTGTAGAGTTGGTCTTATTCAAAGATAGGCACACCAATGGAAAGGGAATGATTCCTAGATCACAATCCTGAAATTTCAGCCATCTAGGTGGTCTAGATCAAGAAATATTGGAGTTCAAAAATTGTCCATTAAGTGCCGACTTTGATACCTTTTAGATGCGTTTTAAGCGAGATATTCGCATTTAAAGTTTGGACATGGATTTTTGCCCATAACTTGTTGTAGAGTTGGTCTTATTCAAAGATAGGCACACCAATGGAAAGGGAATGATTCCTAGATCACAATCCTGAAATTTCAGCCATCTAGGTGGTCTAGATCAAGAAATATTGGAGTTCAAAAATTGTCCATTAGTTGCCGACTTTGATACCTTTTAGATGCTTTTTAAGCGAGATATTCGTATTTGAAGTTTGGTTATGGATTTTTGCCCATAACTTGTTGTAGAGTTGGTCTTATTCAAAGATAGGCACACCAATGGAAAGGGAATGATTCCTAGATCACAATCCTGAAATTTCAGCCATCTAGGTGGTCTAGATCAAGAAATATTGGAGTTCAAAAATTGTCCATTAGTTGCCGACTTTGATACCTTTTAGATGCGTTTTAAGCGAGATATTCGCATTTGAAGTTTGGTTATGGATTTTTGCCCATAACTTGTTGTAGAGTTGGTCTTATTCAAAGATAGGCACACCAATGGAAAGGGAATGATTCCTAGATCACAATCCTGAAATTTCAGCCATCTAGGTGGTCTAGATCAAGAAATATTGGAGTTCAAAAATTGTCCATTAGGTGCCGACTTTGATACCTTTTAGATGCGTTTTAAGCGAGATATTCGCATTTGAAATTTGGTTATGGATTTTTGCCCATAACTTGTTGTAGAGTTGGTCTTATTCAGAGATAGGCACACCAATGGAAAGGGAATGATTCCTAGATCACAATCCTGAAATTTCAGCCATCTAGGTGGTCTAGATCAAGAAATATTGGAGTTCAAAAATTGTCCATTAGTTGCCGACTTTGATACCTTTTAGATGCGTTTTAAGCGAGATATTCGCATTTGAAGTTTGGTTATGGATTTTTGCCCATAACTTGTTGTAGAGTTGGTCTTATTCAAAGATAGGCACACCAATGGAAAGGGAATGATTCCTAGATCACAATCCTGAAATTTCAGCCATCTAGGTGGTCTAGATCAAGAAATATTGGAGTTCAAAAATTGTCCATTAGGTGCCGACTTTGATACCTTTTAGATGCGTTTTAAGCGAGATATTCGCATTTAAAGTTTGGACATGGATTTTTGCCCATAACTTGTTGTAGAGTTGGTCTTATTCAAAGATAGGCACACCAATGGAAAGGGAATGATTCCTAGATCACAATCCTGAAATTTCAGCCATCTAGGTGGTTTAGATCAAGAAATATTGGAGTTCAAAAATTGTCCATTAGGTGCCGACTTTGATACCTTTTAGATGCGTTTTAAGCGAGATATTCGCATTTAAAGTTTGGACATGGATTTTTGCCCATAACTTGTTGTAGAGTTGGTCTTATTCAAAGATAGGCACACCAATGGAAAGGGAATGATTCCTAGATCACAATCCTGAAATTTCAGCCATCTAGGTGGTCTAGATCAAGAAATATTGGAGTTCAAAAATTGTCCATTAGGTGCCGACTTTGATACCTTTTAGATGCGTTTTAAGCGAGATATTCGCATTTAAAGTTTGGACATGGATTTTTGCCCATAACTTGTTGTAGAGTTGGTCTTATTCAATGATAGGCACACCAATGGAAAGGGAATGATTCCTAGATCACAATCCTGAAATTTCAGCCATCTAGGTGGTCTAGATCAAGAAATATTGGAGTTCAAAAATTGTCCATTAGGTGCCGACTTTGATACGTTTTAGATGCGTTTTAAGCGAGATATTCGCATTTAAAGTTTGGACATGGATTTTTGCCCATAACTTGTTGTAGAGTTGGTCTTATTCAGAGATAGGCACACCAATGGAAAGGGAATGATTCCTAGATCACAATCCTGAAATTTCAGCCATCTAGGTGGTCTAGATCAAGAAATATTGGAGTTCAAAAATTGTCCATTAGGTGCCGACTTTGATACCTTTTAGATGCGTTTTAAGCGAGATATTCGCATTTAAAGTTTGGACATGGATTTTTGCCCATAACTTGTTGTAGAGTTGGTCTTATTCAAAGATAGGCACACCAATGGAAAGGGAATGATTCCTAGATCACAATCCTGAAATTTCAGCCATCTAGGTGGTCTAGATCAAGAAATATTGGAGTTCAAAAATTGTCCATTAGGTGCCGACTTTGATACCTTTTAGATGCGTTTTAAGCGAGATATTCGCATTTAAAGTTTGGACATGGATTTTTGCCCATAACTTGTTGTAGAGTTGGTCTTATTCAAAGATAGGCACACCAATGGAAAGGGAATGATTCCTAGATCACAATCCTGAAATTTCAGCCATCTAGGTGGTCTAGATCAAGAAATATTGGAGTTCAAAAATTGTCCATTAGGTGCCGACTTTGATACCTTTTAGATGCGTTTTAAGCGAGATATTCGCATTTAAAGTTTGGACATGGATTTTTGCCCATAACTTGTTGTAGAGTTGGTCTTATTCAAAGATAGGCACACCAATGGAAAGGGAATGATTCTTAGATCACAATTCTGAAATTTCAGCCATCTAGGTGGTCTAGATCAAGAAATATTGGAGTTCAAAAATTGTCCATTAGGTGCCGACTTTGATACCTTTTAGATGCGTTTTAAGCGAGATATTCGCATATAAAGTTTGGACATGGATTTTTGCCCATAACTTGTTGTAGAGTTGGTCTTATTCAAAGATAGGCACACCAATGGAAAGGGAATGATTCCTAGATCACAATCCTGAAATTTCAGCCATCTAAGTGGTCTAGATCAAGAAATATTGGAGTTCAAAAATTGTCCATTAGGTGCCGACTTTGATACCTTTTAGATGCGTTTTAAGCGAGATATTCGCATTTAAAGTTTGGACATGGATTTTTGCCCATAACTTGTTGTAGAGTTGGTCTTATTCAAAGATAGGCACACCAATGGAAAGGGAATGATTCCTAGATCACAATTCTTAAATTTCAGCCATCTAGGTGGTCTAGATCAAGAAATATTGGAGTTCAAAAATTGTCCATTAGGTGCCGACTTTGATACCTTTTAGATGCGTTTTAAGCGAGATATTCACATATAAAGTTTGGACATGGATTTTTGCCCATAACTTGTTGTAGAGTTGGTCTTATTCAAAGATAGGCACACCAATGGAAAGGGAATGATTCCTAGATCACAATCCTGAAATTTCAGCCATCTAGGTGGTCTAGATCAAGAAATATTGGAGTTCAAAAATTGTCCATTAGGTGCCGACTTTGATACCTTTTAGATGCGTTTTAAGCGAGATATTCGCATTTAAAGTTTGAACATGGATTTTTGCCCATAACTTGTTGTAGAGTTGGTCTTATTCAAAGATAGGCACACCAATGGAAAGGGAATGATTCCTAGATCACAATCCTGAAATTTCAGCCATCTAGGTGGTCTAGATCAAGAAATATTGGAGTTCAAAAATTGTCCATTAGGTGCCGACTTTGATACCTTTTAGATGCGTTTTAAGCGAGATATTCGCATTTAAAGTTTGGACATGGATTTTTGCCCATAACTTGTTGTAGAGTTGGTCTTATTCAAAGATAGGCACACCAATGGAAAGCGAATGATTCCTAGATCACAATCCTGAAATTTCAGCCATCTAGGTGGTCTAGATCAAGAAATATTGGAGTTCAAAAATTGTCCATTAGGTGCCGACTTTGATACGTTTTAGATGCGTTTTAAGCGAGATATTCGCATTTAAAGTTTGGACATGGATTTTTGCCCATAACTTGTTGTAGAGTTGGTCTTATTCAAAGATAGGCACACCAATGGAAAGGGAATGATTCCTAGATCACAATTCTGAAATTTCAGCCATCTAGGTGGTCTAGATCAAGAAATATTGGAGTTCAAAAATTGTCCATTAGGTGCCGACTTTGATACCTTTTAGATGCGTTTTAAGCGAGATATTCGCATATAAAGTTTGGACATGGATTTTTGCCCATAACTTGTTGTAGAGTTGGTCTTATTCAAAGATAGGCACACCAATGGAAAGGGAATGATTCCTAGATCACAATCCTGAAATTTCAGCCATCTAGGTGGTCTAGATCAAGAAATATTGGAGTTCAAAAATTGTCCATTAGGTGCCGACTTTGATACCTTTTAGATGCGTTTTAAGCGAGATATTCGCATTTAAAGTTTGGACATGGATTTTTGCCCATAACTTGTTGTATAGTTGGTCTTATTCAAAGATAGGCACACCAATGGAAAGGGAATGATTCCTAGATCACAATCCTGAAATTTCAGCCATCTAGGTGGTCTAGATCAAGAAATATTGGAGTTCAAAAATTGTCCATTAGGTGCCGACTTTGATACCTTTTAGATGCGTTTTAAGCGAGATATTCGCATTTAAAGTTTGGACATGGATTTTTGCCCATAACTTGTTGTAGAGTTGGTCTTATTCAAAGATAGGCACACTAATGGAAAGGGAATGATTCCTAGATCACAATCCTGAAATTTCAGCCATCTAGGTGGTCTAGATCAAGAAATATTGGAGTTCAAAAATTGTCCATTAGGTGCCGACTTTGATACCTTTTAGATGCGTTTTAAGCGAGATATTCGCATTTAAAGTTTGGACATGGATTTTTGCCCATAACTTGTTGTAGAGTTGGTCTTATTCAAAGATAGGCACACCAATGGAAAGGGAATGATTCCTAGATCACAATCCTGAAATTTCAGCCATCTAGGTGGTCTAGATCAAGAAATATTGGAGTTCAAAAATTGTCCATTAGGTGCCGACTTTGATACCTTTTAGATGCGTTTTAAGCGAGATATTCGCATTTAAAGTTTGGACATGGATTTTCGCCCATAACTTTTTGTAGAGTTGGTCTTATTCAAAGATAGGCACACCAATGGAAAGGGAATGATTCCTAGATCACAATCCTGAAATTTTAGCCATCTAGGTGGTCTAGATCAAGAAATATTGGAGTTCAAAAATTGTGCATTAGGTGCCGACTTTGATACCTTTTAGATGCGTTTTAAGCGAGATATTCGCATTTAAAGTTTGGACATGGATTTTTGCCCATAACTTGTTGTAGAGTTGGTCCTATTCAAAGATAGGCACACCAATGGAAAGGGAATGATTCCTAGATCACAATCCTGAAATTTCAGCCATCTAGGTGGTCTAGATCAAGAAATATTGGAGTTCAAAAATTGTCCATTAGGTGCCGACTTTGATACCTTTTAGATGCGTTTTAAGCGAGATATTCGCATTTAAAGTTTGGACATGGATTTTTGCCCATAACTTGTTGTAGAGTTGGTCTTATTCAAAGATAGGCACACCAATGGAAAGGGAATGATTCCTAGATCACAATCCTGAAATTTCAGCCATCTAGGTGGTCTAGATCAAGAAATATTGGAGTTCAAAAATTGTCCATTAGGTGCCGACTTTGATACCTTTTAGATGCGTTTTAAGCGAGATATTCGCATTTAAAGTTTGGACATGGATTTTTGCCCATAACTTGTTGTAGAGTTGGTCTTATTCAAAGATAGGCACACCAATGGAAAGGGAATGATTCCTAGATCACAATCCTGAAATTTCAGCCATCTAGGTGGTCTAGATCAAGAAATATTGGAGTTCAAAAATTGTCCATTAGGTGCCGACTTTGATACGTTTTAGATGCGTTTTAAGCGAGATATTCGCATTTAAAGTTTGGACATGGATTTTTGCCCATAACTTGTTGCCGAGTTGGTCTTATTCAAAGATAGGCACACCAATGGAAAGGGAATGATTCCTAGATCACAATCCTGAAATTTCAGCCATCTAGGTGGTCTAGATCAAGAAATATTGGAGTTCAAAAATTGTCCATTAGGTACCGACTTTGATACCTTTTAGATGCGTTTTAAGCGAGATATTCGCATTTAAAGTTTGGACATGGATTTTTGCCCATAACTTGTTGTAGAGTTGGTCTTATTCAAAGATAGGCACACCAATGGAAAGGGAATGATTCCTAGATCACAATCCTGAAATTTCAGCCATCTAGGTGGTCTAGATCAAGAAATATTGGAGTTCAAAAATTGTCCATTAGGTGCCGACTTTGATACCTTTTAGATGCGTTTTAAGCGAGATATTCGCATTTAAAGTTTGGAC
Organism: Eupeodes corollae; assembly: GCF_945859685.1. Lineage (NCBI taxonomy): Eukaryota > Metazoa > Arthropoda > Insecta > Diptera > Syrphidae > Eupeodes > Eupeodes corollae. Next base: position 41,918 of record NW_026605482.1, read on the forward strand.
ATGGATTTTTGCCCATAACTTGTTGTAGAGTTAGTCTTATTCAAAGATAGGCACACCAATGGAAAGGGAATGATTCCTAGATCACAATCCTGAAATTTCAGCCATCTAGGTGGTCTAGATCAAGAAATATTGGAGTTCAAAAATTGTCCATTAGGTGCCGACTTTGATACCTTTTAGATGCGTTTCAAGCGAGATATTCGCATTTAAAGTTTGGACATGGATTTTTGCCCATAACTTGTTGTAGAGTTGGTCTTATTCAAAGATAGGTACACCAATGGAAAGGGAATGATTCCTAGATCACAATCCTGAAATTTCAGCCATCTAGGTGGTCTAGATCAAGAAATATTGGAGTTCAAAAATTGTCCATTAGGTGCCGACTTTGATACCTTTTAGATGCGTTTTAAGCGAGATATTCGCATTTAAAGTTTGGACATGGATTTTTGCCCATAATTTCAGCCATCTAGGTGGTCTAGATCAAGAAATATTGGAGTTCAAAAATTGTCCATTAGGTGCCGACTTTGATACCTTTTAGATGCGTTTTAAGCGAGATATTCGCATTTAAAGTTTGGACATGGATTTTTGCCCATAACTTGTTGTAGAGTTGGTCTTATTCAAAGATAGGCACACCAATGGAAAGGGAATGATTCCTAGATCACAATCCTGAAATTTCAGCCATCTAGGTGGTCTAGATCAAGAAATATTGGAGTTCAAAAATTGTCCATTAGGTGCCGACTTTGATACCTTTTAGATGCGTTTTAAGCGAGATATTCGCATTTAAAGTTTGGACATGGATTTTTGCCCATAACTTGTTGTAGAGTTGGTCTTATTCAAAGATAGGCACACCAATGGAAAGGGAATGATTCCTAGATCACAATCCTGAAATTTCAGCCATCTAGGTGGTCTAGATCAAGAAATATTGGAGTTCAAAAATTGTCCATTAGGTGCCGACTTTGATACCTTTTAGATGCGTTTTAAGCGAGATATTCGCATTTAAAGTTTGGACATGGATTTTTGCCCATAACTTGTTGTAGAGTTGGTCTTATTCAAAGATAGGTACACTAATGGAAAGGGAATGATTCCTAGATCACAATCCTGAAATTTCAGCCATCTAGGTGGTCTAGATCAAGAAATATTGGAGTTCAAAAATTGTCCATTAGGTGCCGACTTTGATACCTTTTAGATGCGTTTTAAGCGAGATATTCGTATTTAAAGTTTGGACATGGATTTTTGCCCATAACTTGTTGTAGAGTTGGTCTTATTCAAAGATAGGCACACCAATGGAAAGGGAATGATTCCTAGATCACAATCCTGAAATTTCAGCCATCTAGGTGGTCTAGATCAAGAAATATTGGAGTTCAAAAATTGTCCATTAGGTGCCGACTTTGATACCTTTTAGATGCGTTTTAAGCGAGATATTCGCATTTAAAGTTTGGACATGGATTTTTGCCCATAACTTGTTGTAGAGTTGGTCTTATTCAAAGATAGGCACACCAATGGAAAGCGAATGATTCCTAGATCACAATCCTGAAATTTTAGCCATCTAGGTGGTCTAGATCAAGAAATATTGGAGTTCAAAAATTGTGCATTAGGTGCCGACTTTGATACCTTTTAGATGCGTTTTAAGCGAGATATTCGCATTTAAAGTTTGGACATGGATTTTTGCCCATAACTTGTTGTAGAGTTGGTCTTATTCAAAGATAGGCACACCAATGGAAAGGGAATGATTCCTAGATCACAATCCTGAAATTTCAGCCATCTAGGTGGTCTAGATCAAGAAATATTGGAGTTCAAAAATTGTCCATTAGGTGCCGACTTTGATACCTTTTAGATGCGTTTTAAGCGAGATATTCGCATTTAAAGTTTGGACATGGATTTTTGCCCATAACTTGTTGTAGAGTTGGTCTTATTCAAAGATAGGCACACCAATGGAAAGGGAATGATTCCTAGATCACAATCCTGAAATTTCAGCCATCTAGGTGGTCTAGATCAAGAAATATTGGAGTTCAAAAATTGTCCATTAGGTGCCGACTTTGATACCTTTTAGATGCGTTTTAAGCGAGATATTCGCATTTAAAGTTTGGACATGGATTTTTGCCCATAACTTGTTGTAGAGTTGGTCTTATTCAAAGATAGGCACACCAATGGAAAGGGAATGATTCCTAGATCACAATCCTGAAATTTCAGCCATCTAGGTGGTCTAGATCAAGAAATATTGGAGTTCAAAAATTGTCCATTAGGTGCCGACTTTGATACCTTTTAGATGCGTTTTAAGCGAGATATTCGCATTTAAAGTTTGGACATGGATTTTTGCCCATAACTTGTTGTAGAGTTGGTCTTATTCAAAGATAGGCACACCAATGGAAAGGGAATGATTCCTAGATCACAATCCTGAAATTTCAGCCATCTAGGTGGTCTAGATAAAGAAATATTGGAGTTCAAAAATTGTCCATTAGGTGCCGACTTTGATACCTTTTAGATGCGTTTTAAGCGAGATATTCGCATTTAAAGTTTGGACATGGATTTTTGCCCATAACTTGTTGTAGAGTTGGTCTTATTCAAAGATAGGCACACCAATGGAAAGGGAATGATTCCTAGATCACAATCCTGAAATTTCAGCCATCTAGGTGGTCTAGATCAAGAAATATTGGAGTTCAAAAATTGTCCATTAGGTGCCGACTTTGATACCTTTTAGATGCGTTTTAAGCGAGATATTCGCATTTAAAGTTTGGACATGGATTTTTGCCCATAACTTGTTGTAGAGTTGGTCTTATTCAGAGATAGGCACACCAATGGAAAGGGAATGATTCCTAGATCACAATCCTGAAATTTCAGCCATCTAGGTGGTCTAGATCAAGAAATATTGGAGTTCAAAAATTGTCCATTAGGTGCCGACTTTGATACCTTTTAGATGCGTTTTAAGCGAGATATTCGCATTTAAAGTTTGGACATGGATTTTTGCCCATAACTTGTTGTAGAGTTGGTCTTATTCAAAGATAGGCACACCAATGGAAAGGGAATGATTCCTAGATCACAATCCTGAAATTTCAGCCATCTAGGTTGTCTAGATCAAGAAATATTGGAGTTCAAAAATTGTCCATTAGGTGCCGACTTTGATACCTTTTAGATGCGTTTTAAGCGAGATATTCGAATTTAAAGTTTGGACATGGATTTTTGCCCATAACTTGTTGCCGAGTTGGTCTTATTCAAAGATAGGCACACCAATGGAAAGGGAATGATTCCTAGATCACAATCCTGAAATTTCAGCCATCTAGGTGGTCTAGATCAAGAAATATTGGAGTTCAAAAATTGTCCATTAGGTGCCGACTTTGATACCTTTTAGATGCGTTTTAAGCGAGATATTCGCATTTAAAGTTTGGACATGGATTTTTGCCCATAACTTGTTGTAGAGTTGGTCTTATTCAAAGATAGGCACACCAATGGAAAGGGAATGATTCCTAGATCACAATCCTGAAATTTCAGCCATCTAGGTGGTCTAGATCAAGAAATATTGGAGTTCAAAAATTGTCCATTAGGTGCCGACTTTGATACCTTTTAGATGCGTTTTAAGCGAGATATTCGCATTTAAAGTTTGGACATGGATTTTTGCCCATAACTTGTTGTAGAGTTGGTCTTATTCAAAGATAGGTACACCAATGGAAAGGGAATGATTCCTAGATCACAATCCTGAAATTTCAGCCATCTAGGTGGTCTAGATCAAGAAATATTGGAGTTCAAAAATTGTCCATTAGGTGCCGACTTTGATACCTTTTAGATGCGTTTTAAGCGAGATATTCGCATTTAAAGTTTGGACATGGATTTTTGCCCATAACTTGTTGTAGAGTTGGTCTTATTCAAAGATAGGCACACCAATGGAAAGGGAATGATTCCTAGATCACAATCCTGAAATTTCAGCCATCTAGGTGGTCTAGATCAAGAAATATTGGAGTTCAAAAATTGTCCATTAGGTGCCGACTTTGATACCTTTTAGATGCGTTTTAAGCGAGATATTCGCATTTAAAGTTTGGACATGGATTTTTGCCCATAACTTGTTGTAGAGTTGGTCTTATTCAAAGATAGGCACACCAATGGAAAGGGAATGATTCCTAGATCACAATCCTGAAATTTCAGCCATCTAGGTGGTCTAGATCAAGAAATATTGGAGTTCAAAAATTGTCCATTAGGTGCCGACTTTGATACCTTTTAGATGCGTTTTAAGCGAGATATTCGCATTTAAAGTTTGGACATGGATTTTTGCCCATAACTTGTTGTAGAGTTGGTCTTATTCAAAGATAGGTACACCAATGGAAAGGGAATGATTCCTAGATCACAATCCTGAAATTTCAGCCATCTAGGTGGTCTAGATCAAGAAATATTGGAGTTCAAAAATTGTCCATTAGGTGCCGACTTTGATACCTTTTAGATGCGTTTTAAGCGAGATATTCGCATTTAAAGTTTGGACATGGATTTTTGCCCATAACTTGTTGTAGAGTTGGTCTTATTCAAAGATAGGCACACCAATGGAAAGGGAATGATTCCTAGATCACAATCCTGAAATTTCAGCCATCTAGGTGGTCTAGATCAAGAAATATTGGAGTTCAAAAATTGTCCATTAGGTGCCGACTTTGATACCTTTTAGATGCGTTTTAAGCGAGATATTCGCATTTAAAGTTTGGACATGGATTTTTGCCCATAACTTGTTGTAGAGTTGGTCTTATTCAAAGATAGGCACACCAATGGAAAGGGAATGATTCCTAGATCACAATCCTGAAATTTCAGCCATCTAGGTGGTCTAGATCAAGAAATATTGGAGTTCAAAAATTGTCCATTAGGTGCCGACTTTGATACCTTTTAGATGCGTTTTAAGCGAGATATTCGCATTTAAAGTTTGGACATGGAATTTTGCCCATAACTTGTTGTAGAGTTGGTCTTATTCAAAGATAGGCACACCAATGGAAAGGGAATGATTCCTAGATCACAATCCTGAAATTTCAGCCATCTATGTTGTCTAGATCAAGAAATATTGGAGTTCAAAAATTGTCCATTAGGTGCCGACTTTGATACCTTTTAGATGCGTTTTAAGCGAGACATTCGCATTTAAAGTTTGGACATCGATTTTTGCCCATAACTTGCTGTAGAGTTGGTCTTATTCAAAGATAGGCACACCAATGGAAAGGGAATGATTCCTAGATCACAATCCTGAAATTTCAGCCATCTAGGTGGTCTAGATCAAGAAATATTGGAGTTCAAAAATTGTCCATTAGGTGCCGACTTTGATACCTTTTAGATGCGTTTTAAGCGAGATATTCGCATTTAAAGTTTGGACATGGATTTTTGCCCATAACTTGTTGTAGAGTTGGTCTTATTCAAAGATAGGCACACCAATGGAAAGGGAATGATTCCTAGATCACAATCCTGAAATTTCAGCCATCTAGGTGGTCTAGATCAAGAAATATTGGAGTTCAAAAATTGTCCATTAGGTGCCGACTTTGATACCTTTTAGATGCGTTTTAAGCGAGACATTCGCATTTAAAGTTTGGACATCGATTTTTGCCCATAACTTGTTGTAGAGTTGGTCTTATTCAAAGATAGGCACACCAATGGAAAGGGAATGATTCCTAGATCACAATCCTGAAATTTCAGCCATCTAGGTGGTCTAGATCAAGAAATATTGGAGTTCAAAAATTGTCCATTAGGTGCCGACTTTGATACCTTTTAGATGCGTTTTAAGCGAGATATTCGCATTTGAAGTTTGGACATGGATTTTTGCCCTGCTTGTTGTAGAGTTGGTCTTATTCAAAGATAGGCACACCAATGGAAAGGGAATGATTCCTAGATCACAATCCTGAAATTTCAGCCATCTAGGTGGTCTAGATCAAGAAATATTGGAGTTCAAAAATTGTCCATTAGGTGCCGACTTTGATACCTTTTAGATGCGTTTTAAGCGAGATATTCGCATTTGAAGTTTGGACATGGATTTT